>NW_008627747.1:0-73356 GCF_000691845.1 Merops nubicus
CGGTGCCTCCCGAGAACGCTGCCGAGGCCCCAGCGTTTGCACTCTTTCAGTCCCTCGTCCAGCTGGAGAGAAGAAACCCAGAATCGACTCCTTTTTTTCTAAACGTTGTGTAAAAGTTCTCACAAGTAGTAAGGGGTAGTGTGAAAACAAGCGCTAAGCTAAACAGTCCTGGAACACAGGCCAGGAAGGTCTTCGTTGCTGGCTTGGGCTTCTTGAACATGAAGCATCCCCATTAAAACCCGTCAAGATCCAAAGGTTGTCTTACCTGATGGATGTTTGTACCTCAGCACAATCTCCCGGTTTACCTGCAGCTTTAAAAGAGTACAAGAAATCACCTCCTACCATTTCAACAACGTGATTGTTCTGTGGAGGGTTATTCTGCACACATCCCCGCCACATCACACCACTACACATGCCCCCCAGATACGCCCAGCGTCGCAAACTGCATAACCTGTGTGATTTCTGTATATGTATGTAGCTCTGCTAAAGCTGCCACCCAGATTTGGTTTCTGGTCGTTCCAGACTAATGCCAAGAGTATCCAGTGAAGTGAGGTTTGCTCCCAGGAACGAGTACTGCAAGGTCACGTTTCAAAAACTGTATCTGAGCTGCTTGGTCGCACATGCTTTTACTGCTCTTCTCTTTGTGTGATTCAGTAATTGATGGATACATTTCTGATTCATCCCCACAAAGTGGTTTGAAAGAAAAAAAAATCACATAAAACCATTATAATGATTTATTTTTTTTTAGAGAGAACCAATAAAATCAAGTTGTTAATTTCAAAAACATGCTCTAAAAAGCTGAATCGGCATTGTTTGATCTACTAAAGCAAAACAATGAGGGTAATGGACTTAAAACGCAAAAAGGGAAAGGATGCAGAGGTCTCAAGTTATGCATTTGGAAAGTATGTGGGCAACACCTGCATTAGGACACACACACAGAGTATGTCTGTGCATGCGTTAGTTGTTTCCCACAGGCAAAGGTTCAAAGCTCATAATGATATTCCCCACATAACTGTAAGATGCAGTGTTCACCATGCTTATTAACTGTAATTAAATACTAAGAAAGAAAAGACAACAAGCAATATGCAATATGTGTTCCCATACTGGCACATTTAAGTGATGGAAATCTCTGGGGTCTCTCATTTCAGCTGATTTATACCTCCCACTTCATTATGTTAGAAATCATTCGCATGATTTTACTTTTAAAAGTCTTCTGTTTCTTTGACAAAGCCAATGAAAAACAAAAAGTCTTGCTCTGCAGTTTCTTGCCCAGAACACTGGAAGTATCTGTTAATGTGTTTTACATAACCTTGAAATAAACCTGTTCTAAAATTGCACTCAATGTATAAACTGCCTATCAGTAACTAAAAATTGTTTTAATTTTATGAAGGGAAAACAAATATTTCGCCTGTAGACTGAAATACTCCTATTTTTTCCACTAGGATTGATTTGTCTCAAGATTACTAATTACATTAGGCACTACTGGTTGCAGGTCTCAAAAATAGTTTGTGAGCATTAGCATTGGCTTTGCAGATAACTGCAGGCATGTTACGAGATTGCAGCGCACTGTAAGAAGAAGCAATTAGCAAGGTCACCAGTCCAGAAAAATGCAGCTGTAAGGACACCATCTAAAGGAATACCTGAGCTAAAATGAAAACTACTCATCTACTCTATGGTTATTTTCTGCAGGGTACAAAACGTACTAATGACCTTCTCAGCAAGACCCCTGACCCTGCAAATAACAGGGGCTGGCTGTGACAGAGCTGCATGGGGAGGTCAGTGTCCAGTTGCCACGAGGCATCCAGTTTAAACTTCTGTGAGCTACTGCTGCCTAACCTTGTAAGCATGATTCTGCTTTGGGTCAGGAGCAAAACAGAAGCGGCTGGCTACATCTCAATCATGTTATGAAGCTGTTTTGTCTTCCCTGTAGGTCCTAGTCTGGGAGAAATGCAAAATGATCAGGCACTTTTAGAGGAAATAGTCTCATTTTACTGCTCTAACTATGGCCAAAGACAACTCTTGGACATCTTGTTCTCAGGAGGTGGGAAACCCTTCTGTCTGAACCACAGGAGAGCCTCTACCCCAGGTGCTCCTCATCTTGAACAGTGTTTGGTTTTCTGGTGGGGTCACAGCATTGCGTTGCAGGAGAGAACTTCAATCCAGGAGGATGTGCATAGGAGCCCCTCCTGAGCCACCAATGCCTGCCTTCTCTCTGCAGCTCCCAGGAGTGAAGCAGAAATTTAGGCTGTTCTTGGTGGGTGTTGCATCTCCTTGCTAAGCACATGTAAGGGGCTGCAGCAGGCAGGCAGGGGACACAGCCATGCCTTGTGCCTGACTTCCCAAAGTCAAGCAGGATTTGATTGTCAGGCTCCTTCCTGCTTATGCTATGCAATGCTGGGGCATTAATGTGTTTGGGGTCTTGTTTTTTTTTGTTTTGTTTTGTTTTGGTTTGTTTTGGTTTGGTTTGGTTTGGTTTGGTTTTTTTGTTTGTTTGGTTTTTTTGTTTGTTTGTTTTTTTGTTTGTTTTGTTTTGTTTTGTTTTGTTTGTTTGTTCTTTGTTTGTTTAGGGGTTTGATGGTTTTGTTTGTTTTTAGGAATGGCTGACTTTGGTAAGTGGTCTAATATAGGAATTCTGAGTGGAATTACTGTGCAGCCTGACTATCTTTGAGGATGGGGCTCAAGACACAGGTCTTCTCCTGAGCATTTCTGGCTGATAAAGTGAAGGGCTGCCAGCTGGCTCATGTGAAACCTCATAATTGTAATTTATTGTAAATGCTTACCACATTTTAACACTGGAATTGTAAATACTAGAGCCTTCATTGAAGGCCAGATTTCTGCTAACAGCTGGGGTAAATAAGTGATGACTTCTCTGTTGCTGAGGCAGAGCAGGTATTTTGGGCATCTCCAGGGAAAGGCCTAGCAGTGCTTTACTGACACTGTCCTGGGTAACAGTGGGTTCTCTGTCCTCCACGTGCTGTCTAATTTGTCCTCACCTCTTGTGGACCTGGGTTTTATACTCACAGAACTAAACTCATTTCAATGGGGTTTGATCTGTCTTTCTGCAGTGGGCAGGGAAACAAGTAGAAGACAGAAAATGCTGATTTAATAACCTACACCATCATCTCTCATGTGCATACCTTGGAATAGTTTGGGAAAAATAACTGAAATACAGGGAAAATGTTTTCTTATAAGAAATAATGAAAAGCAGATAAAATTCCTGTCTATCAAGGTTGTAAGTGATGGCTAAAAAGTGTTTTCCACCATCTTAAAATATGAGAAATGTGTAATATGTTTCTTTACTGAATGCATCCACAAAGAGTCTTCTTTTTCTCTCAAAAAATGCAAGTCTTTTGCTGATTTCTAAGCTAAGTGTTAAAAAAAAAGTGTAAGATTTTGTTTGGTGTTTTGGTGTTAGTTTTTTGTTTTGCTTTTATTTTTTTAAAGCTCGAGCTGTATCCCTTTCATGCTGTTCTGAGACACACTCCTGTGTCCCCCTGGTTTCAGCAGGGCTGCTTTGTTTGTCCTGAGAACAATCTGATAAAGATCTAGGCGTGCTCTCTCATTTTCTTCCTTGCCATGGAGGAACTGAACCACAACATTAGTCAGCAGTTTCTGAATTTTGACCCGCAATAGTAAAGATACCAAAAGACAGGAGAAATAGATGGAGGCAATTACAAAGAGTCACTTGATTGATGGTTGACATTGTTAGAGCTTCAGCTGTATGTCAGGTTGCGGTGGTGCTGAATCCCCATCCCTGCCGGTGGGTGTTGCCATGGGCAACAGCGCACTGAAGCCAATAAAAAGGAGAGGAAATGAGGGGAGGCTCAACCTTGAGGGAAGCTGTAGGGTACACGCTATAAATATGTTATACTTAGCAATATGCAATATCAAAATTCAGGAGAGCTGCGTGTACCTGCCAGCAGTACTATGTCAGGTCGTAGTATCCGTTTCTCCCAGAAGGTGTGTTGTAAGTTTTGTATGGCTTGCTGCTTTCTACCCTGCCTTTCTTCAGGGAAGAAAGGAGTGGTAAAATAATAGCAGAAACATTTCCATTTGGTGCATGTATTCACTGCTCTGCAGTCTGCGTTTATGCTCCTTCCTGCCTCTTTCTGCTAGAGAAAGTGATGTGGTTCAGTTGTGTACTAACAGACTGGCTTGCAATGGCCCTGAAATTAATAATTTCCTTCCTTCCTTCCTTCCTTCCTTCCTTCCTTCCTTCCTTCCTTCCTTCCTTCCTTCCTTCCTTCCTTCCTTCCTTCCTTCCTTCCTTCCTTCCTTCCTTCCTTCCTTCCTTCCTTCCTTCCTTCCTTCCTTCCTTCCTTCCTTCCTTCCTTCCTTCCTTCCTTCCTTCCTTCCTTCCTTCCTTCCTTCCTTCCTTCCTTCCTTCCTTCCTTCCTTCCTTCCTTCCTTCCTTCCTTCCTTCCTTCCTTCCTTCCTTCCTTCCTTCCTTCCTTCCTTCCTTCCTTCCTTCCTTCCTTCCTTCCTTCCTTCCTTCCTTCCTTCCTTCCTTCCTTCCTTCCTTCCTTCCTTCCTTCCTTCCTTCCTTCCTTCCTTCCTTCCTTCCTTCCTTCCTTCCTTCCTTCCTTCCTTCCTTCCTTCCTCCCTCCCTCCCTTCCTCCCTCCCTTCCTCCCTTCCTCCCTTTCTTTGATCAGCAGATTTGTTATTTCTGTTTGACTGCCAGACAGATGTAGTCAGTTTTTCAAAGGCGCTAACAACCCACTTTCCTTCGAAAGGAGGAAAGTTCTTTTTAGTATCTGGTCAGCTGGCCAGGTTCTGATTTCCTTTAAATTGGTGCCAGTTCAAGGAAATTCCACTGAGGTAAATGGAGTTTGGCACAGGTGTAAAACTAAGTTGAAATCAGCTTTAATTTCTGCTGCCAGACAACCCTGTATCTAGAATCCCATTTTTCATGGAGTACAAAGGCTTTTTTTCCCCGTGAATGGGAACTCCTAAGCACTGCAACATGACTCCTCTTGTGTCTGGTCATGCAGCAGAGAAAGCAACCTCAAATCATAGATCTGTTTTGCTACACTAGTGATCCTTGCACTTAATGGAAGGAGACCAACTTTCAGGTAATACTAGCATCATCAAGCACAACTAGACACATTTGGTTTTGTAACCTATCATGTTTGATTATATTTTTATGAACACCTCTACCATAGAAGTCTACATCTGTGCCTTGATTAGTGCTGTGCTAGCTGTAATAACAGCATCTCAAATTGTACCAAAAGAAATGCAAGAGAAGTAGGAGGTAGTCAGTCCAGTATGATGGTATTCTTCCTCTTCACAATTAAAAAATATTAATTTCAACTGGAAATTATACTAGAAAGGTTTATCTGTTGTCCACTTTTCAATGTAATATAAACCTGAAGAACCAGGCAACAGATTTCCTTTTTTATTTGTATTCTATTTTCATTAACGCCCATTAATCTTCTCTTTGGGGTACACTGTAGTTAAAAAAAAAGAATGTCTTAAAAGAGCATTTTTTAAAACAATAAAAAACCCTCTAAAATTACCATGCAATATTTTGCCTTTATGCAAACTTCCTCTTGCTGAGAAATTTACTGCATTGTTAACAAGAATTTCTCGGGGAAGCAGGGACAGGTTGGTGTTTTTAAAGATAATAAAGTTTGTTTTTAAATGTAGCAAAGGTAGGCAATTCTAAAGGCCCTGATCAATCACTAAGAAGCTTTGTTGTAAAAAAATACTTCTCTAGAATACAAAGCAGGCTTTTCAGAACATTCAGGCATAAAAGAGGAGAGAAGAGTGAGAGAGGAACATCACAACAGCAGGCATAATTGATCCATAACATGTACCGAAGAGATGCAAAACAACAATGTAATTACATACTATTCTGTTTTCCTGCAACTCCTTGCATATGAATTGACCAGCTAGCATCCCAGTTCTGCTCTGTATTATTAATTTTATTAAGCTGTAAGTTCTTATATTTCAGTCTGTTGTCAGCTTTACAGATTTTTACAGCAGCAGTTGAAATGTAGTGGAGCTGAATGAATGCTTCTTGTGCTAAGTCTTCCGTGTCGCTCCAGATACCAGCACAATCTCACCACAGGCCTTCCTTTCAGTCCCACTAAGCCTCCCAGTGAAGGCAAACTATGCTGCCATCAAGATAATATCCAATCACTTATGCATGTCTGTGAAAGCATTTCTTAAAAAACACGGTGGGCCTAAGCTTGTGTAAACCTTTCAGTCAGCTCTTATCATAAAGCGACACTGACATTTGCGGGTTAATTTATGTCTTCAAGAGATATGGTGAAGCTAGAGGAAAAGGAGGATGAGGATGCCGCCTGAGAAGGAAGTCTTCTTTGGTGCAGCTCCTCCCATTTACCTCTGTTTACTGACACGGAGTCCAGCATAGGCTTCAGTTTCACATTCAACTTCACTAGACACTGAAGAAGATTTTAAATAAAAAGAGAACGAGAGAGAAAATGTTGACAATACTTCCACTCCTTTGATGGACAGTCCAGGGAGTAACAGGGTAAACATGCCCCCACCCCCTCACCCAGAGCTGTAAATTCCTGTGTTGGTGAAGCTTATTGTTCCCATTCAGATCTCTTTATTTTACTGGTTTTATGCAAGGCTTTAAGTAAACCACTAAAAACTTTAAAAAACCTAAAGCACATAAGGTGGCAGCAGTGCTGCTTAAACTACTTTAGTTTTCTTGTACCCTTTAAGATAGTCCTTCTGAGGCATCCCTCAAGTGCTTGAGGCTACCTGTTTGCTGGCATCTATGAACAGGCGGTCCTCTGGTTGGATAACAAGTTGGACAAAGCTGAAACAACCTTCAGATTCTCCCTAGTGCTAGATTCTTATTTCCTATAGATGAATAAACCACAACAGTAATACGCTTTCCAACACCGGCAAAAAAGCATTTCTGTGTGCTCTAAATAAAAAAAATAGTAAAGAGTATTCTTTTAGGATTGCACTGAAATCACCTCTTTTCTGCACACCCAGTCCAAAGCTCACAGAAGCCAGTGAGAACCTTTTATCTGTTTTCAAATGGCTTTGAATCAGCCCCCCAGTTACATAATTCCTACACACCTTTGCCAGAAGTCTGTTTTACCTTCCCCTTTAGTATCAAATGCTTGTGTAGAAAGACCACAAGTGCCTCATGTGCTTTTGTCCCTACATTAGAGACAGACAGAACCTCATTAACGGCAGCACCCACATGTGAAGAAAGGGTTAACAAGTTACCTCCCAAGCTGTCCTGTAATGTGCCCTTTCAGCACAGGGGAGTGTTATTCTTTTGCTGCTTTTTTGATTAGCAAGAAGCTGTTTTAGCTGAGAGTTGGATATCATGCTTTCTCTGATAGCGTGGAAACCATGTATTTGTCATTTGGAATAAGGGTTTAGTACAAGGTTAAAAAAAAAAAAAGACAGAGCAGATAGCAAAAGTTGTTCTTCTAAAAGTGCAGAAAATTATAAGAAAAAGGAAAAGAGTATTCATGTATTTTTGCAGTTGATAATTTTCATTATTTGCTTTAAATAGAGGAGTTAACAGCAACGACTTTGAATGATCCCCAGAGCCCAGACACCACTAAAGAACTGGATTACTTTATGGCTAGTGTGTAAGCCATGGCAGTTTGGTTAGCTACTGAAGTAAGTCATGGTAGATTTTTAATTGAGCTATTATATGATAATTAAGGGTTAATGGCCTGATTTTAAGATGTGCTGAAAACTTGGAATTTCAATTGACTTCAGTAGGAAATATGAACGCTCAGCACTTCTGAAAAATGATGCCTTGAGTAAGAAACTGATTTGTGTGGAACTTGAAGCAAATCCGTCTGAAATAATTGCCTTAGAATGTGGTACAGACTGGGCAGATAATTTTGCAACCTCTGGCATGGAGTAAGAGGTAGAGTTTACTGCAGACTCTGCCACATAGAGTATTACTCCCCGGTGACAGTCCTTCACTTCATAGAGTGGATGTGGGTGTGTAACATTTCCTCACCGTGCCTCAGAGGTCCCCATTTTTATCTGTTTATTTCAGACCATTGTGTATCCCTCAAACCTGACTTGTTGGAGTCCAAAACAGATGGACAGTAACACAACATAAACACCTGAAAAGCTCCCTGCTCTTATCTTTGGTACCTGCATTACCACTGCCAGCTCAGTGTCTAGCAGTAGCACGTTAAATATTCAGCTCTTGCCAGAAACGTTTTCAGATCCTTTCTGTGCAAAGCCATTATCCATCTACTGGCAGTTAAGCTTGCTGGTACTTCTTAAATTTGAAAAAGGTTTTGTCAAGTTTTTTTTCCAATATATGCTTTAGATTTAAAAAGTAAATGTTTAAACCAGCTTAATGTTTAAATCAGGCTATACCGGCCACAGGCAACATAGAGGAGAAGGTGCTCCTTGTGACAGTGGACTCTGTCTCAGTGTGGCTGCCCAGCTCTCAGCTACATCTGTGTCCTTTCTGTACTGTTTTGGTTTTTTTTGCCAAGACTGACCACAAGACCATGACGTTTTCAATCCTAGTTCCAGGGAGCAAGGCAGAGGTCTGGGCGTGACCTACTGCTGTGCCTGTCCCTCCAGGCCTAGGCATAGGCCACACTGCCATGGTGGGAGGCAGCCCTCTCACATACAGCGCCAGGAGGACTGAGAGCTGCTGAGATCAATCAGCTCTGCATCAGCCACAGCAGAGAACGGATTCGAAAGGCACCCACAGAGGTCTATGGTAATCACTGCATCTTATGAGCTGCAAGCCCATTTTCAATCCAAAAGCAAATACATATATTTCTTAGGAATATATACCTCAATGCATATTGCAGAGTCTAATAACCCAGGTGGAACAGAGGTTACAAGGTAAAAGTGAAAATGGTTGACTAATAACATTGGCTTCAATTAAATAAATTAAAGGAGTATTTAAAAAAGTATAAACCATGTCTTTGATATTCATTTTTACCATAGCACAAGCAATTAATTCTATGGAGTACTTACAAAATATATAGTGTAATTTTAAGAAACTTAATTTTGTTACACATTAATTTAGATTAGGGATACCTGACAGTGCAGATTTTGAACCTGGTCTATAAAACGTCTTTATTCAGACATTGATTTGATGTTTAAACCACTGCTTCAGTATTTTGTGTCTTTTCATTTTGAGACTCTTTCATTCTGATCTAGTCTTTTAATTAAACCAGCTACTATAATTCTGATAGAAATTAACTTATTTTATTTTTTTCCAGCTACTAAAGCATTTCAGTAGGACTTTTCTGATAGGAAGTACACAAATTGGATTTTATTTCTGCTTGAGATGTAATTAAAACCTCATTTGATTACTATATATCTGGCCCTGTTTTAATTATTAAACTCCAGTAATCAATTTTCTTTTATGAAGCTTCTGGGAAATTATCTCAAAAGCAACACATTTCTCTCCCTTCTGGCAGGCTCTCGACCATTTACTGAATTACATTCATAGCACCTGTTCCTGATGCGGATTAAACCACCAATTTATTCCCAAAGCCATTTGAGCTTATTTGGCTGTAGCCTAGTCAGGGTTTTCTATCTCCTGGCTGCACTTTTTACTTTCCATTTTACTGCATGAGACCCCCTTGATGCTGCTCCATGCCACTATTTTTGACGTGTGCCTCTTAAAAACAGCTTTGCTAGTGATCTGTCTAATTTGGTATCCAGCTTCTTAACACCCACTTTATTATTTGCTTTAGTAGGAAGAGGCTTGGTCTTCAACAGCTGTCTGACACAGGATGCCACCACATAAACTCATGGCTCCAGAAACATGCTTTTTCCTCATCCTGCCATGGTGCTGCGGGCAGCCAGCCGTGCCTGGGGGCAGGGAAACCCTGCCCCGGGGGAGCGCCCGTCTCCCTGCCAAGGACCTCCATGCCCACTTGTGGTCCTTCCACTGCAATGCAGCTGCCTTGCCACACAACAATAGAGAGAAGATTGGTACCTTTCCCGTTTCATCCCCTTTCCTGTAAAAGCTGTTCTCCACAGCAGATTGACAAGGTGTGCTGGAGGGGCAGTCCTGCTGGTGGCTGCACGCTCCAGGGTTAGGAGCAGCCAGAGAGGTCTGCAGTTCCCTTCAGCATCCAGGGGCTACCCGAGACTAAGTTGTTTCTCAGAAAGTTACTGTGTAGCTCTGACTTTTTCTTGCCACCTTCAATTACTTAGGTGTCTTTGTGTCTAAGTATTGCTCACTCTGCCCACAGCATACTTTCACAAGGTATAGGTCCTCTTAGGCATAAGCTCCAGTACAAGGAAAGGTTAAAGGCACTTCAGCAATACATGGTGTGCAGCACCTGGGAGAGGGGCAGGGCTGCCTGAAGGATGAGTTCCAAAGGGGGACAGCATGAGATACTCAGAGGAAGCTACTTACAGGAGAAGGTAAGGAGGGGGAGAGTGGTTTTTATTGAGCATAAAGATGCATTTCCTAGGTATATTTTGCTAGATAACACAGAAAGACAGCAGAAATAGTAGAAGTAGCAACAAACTCTTTATGGGAGAGGGTGATGGGTAGCAGTGAAGGCATTTCTTGGCATATCTACCTGCTGGGTTGAAGTGGGGGAGGCTGGGAAGACAACACTATCTACTACATTACCTTTATCTCTGGAAAAGGATGTTAGTTGAAACAGCTGAGATGCAGCACAGACGTGGCCAGTATCTAAACTATTGATAAAGTAAATACAACATTTTGTTGTATTCTAAGACTAATAATACCAAAGCCTTTTAAAGAGGAGCATGGTATACCCTAACTTACAAACACTGCAGGACCTCCAGAGTGCATACTTTTTTTTTTTTTTTTTTTCCTGGAGAGCCTCATCCAAATATTGGCCAATTCTGACCTTGTTTAATTTATGAGCTTTGACAAGATTACAGCTCACGGAAGTATGGTTGCGAGTCTAATATTTCTAAAGAGAGTTTATGGAATAAGAGCATATAAATTCATTTTTATGACTGAGCACATATCAAAAAGTTATAGGTCTCAGTGTTAACTCTACTTTGGAATCCAGTGGTTTCTAATAAATCACTTTTATTACGTAGGCATTTTCTGAGTTCGAAGGGAGGACTAGTGACCGAGAAGCTATAGGGATAAATTCAGACCTGGTCTAAGTGTATGAAGCATTGCTGAAGTCAAGAGAGTCGTGACCAGGTACAGCAAAGCTGAATTGGACTCCTGAGTTTTGCTGAAGTGGCTTTCACATGAGAATACATATGCCAAAGGTGAGCCATCTATCTGAAAGTCCTTGAACTTCAGATTAGTTCAGATAAAAGGGAACCTGTACTGCAGTCATCCACAGGTTTGGTCTTCACAATGCAGATACTTGATGGAAGTTGATTTTAAAAAAGAGAAGTATTTCCCTCTATATGCCCATGTAAAAAACTAAACCCAAAAAGTTTTAAAAGCTAACTTTTAAAAGAAATTTAGCAAAAAGCTAAAATTCTACTTTCTAATAGGTAGAACAAAGAAGATAAAGTGATACAGAGAAAATATAGGGATTAACTTCTATGAACCTTTGACTCCGTGCGTATATGAATTAATTATTTGTCCTACTGATTTAGGGCCATATTTATTCATTATGTTCCAGAAAAAAAATACTGTATTTGGGAGAGGGATGAGTTCATAGGAAAAAAAAAAAAAACCAAACCAGAACAATTACTGCAGTCTCCTCAAAGTTGAAGGAGGTGATTGTTTATTTCTTCTAGAGGCTTACTGAAGGAGGGGTTCAAGTCATCAAGCACATAATGTATCAGTGCATTACTTTCACATTTCTGTCAGAGAATTTTTTTCTGATGCCTAAAAACGTACTTAGATGACATGCATATACTACTAACTTCCCTGATAGAAAACAGGAGTTTCTTTTAGCTTCTTTACAGAAGTTGCTAGCAGTGTAGCAGAAAGCCAGTTGTGTGTGTATTGGAACCCTTTCCAGTCCCAAGCGTTCAGCTCTCCCACTGTGAATTAGCGTTACACTTCTCTCTGGTGATGGTATCTTAGCACAAATACTGCTGCACTCCTTCGTAAGCACGCATGCGTACTATGGAGGGGTGAATAGAAAGTACAATTATCCACTAGTAAATTGTGCCAGATACTTCAGGCAGGAAAACATGGACAGAGCTCCTGGTAGCCAAATGTGCTCTGACCAACATGAAGCATGCTGTGTTGTCAAAGAGAAAGAGTACTACTGGAGGACTGGGTACCTACTGATGTGGCTCAACTGAAGTGTTGCTATAGCTGCAAATGATTCATCTGTTCATAATAATTTCATGAAACCAAGGGTTTGCTCGGAAGAGGAAGAGTTATTATTTCATAAACAATGTTTTATTTGGCTCTGGTGTTCATGGGTTTGATTCTATGTCTAAAGCATGCAAGAGGCAGAATGTTTCTGACTCTTCCTTTCAACGTTTTAACCAAGCAGCTGATCAATGTCTTCTGCCTTGCTATTAAATGGATTTTGAAAAACTCTTCAAACTGTATCAGTCTCATATCCTTATTTAGTTCTTTGAATTTGCCCTCAGCTGGGAATTCTGCAGGCAACTGAGATTCTGTTGTGTTAAACACTTACTTGAAGTGTTTCATCCATCATCATTTCTAGTCCTTTTCTGATGCAATGTAGTTTGTGCTTTGTCTTTCTTGAAACTGAATGGCTGTTAAATTATCCATTTATCTTCTTTCAGATTTGCTGTACAATTTGAGTTCCTTCTATTGGCTGTCTCTTCTACCTTATCTGCCAACTTTTCAATCTACTTCCTCAGATCTTTATACACATTTCCATCCACGACTGCATGTCCTTCACAACACATTGGGCAGATAATTCCAAATAAGATGGCAACAAAACCTGGAGTATTATGAATTATTCACTTTTTCTCACAGATCAGGCTGAAAGCTTTTAGTCAATGGCAAATGTTGTTCTTTCTATCTTCTCCCAAATACGTTTGTGGATGCCCTGTCCTTTCAGTAGAGACTTTTTGGTGTAAGATAGACTATCTAAGACGTAAGGTGGAATTACTCATTTGAAGGGGAAAAAGTGCTCATTTCTGCTGTCTCTTCTAAGCAGTTTGGGAAAACTTGTAAATTCCTAAAGTTGTTGATAATAATACAATGCTGCATCAGTAATCTCACCAAATGATAAAAAAACCTAGCAAAAAGAATGTTCTGTTAATTTCCAAGAGCAAGATGAATCCTGCCTTGGATTCAGGAAACAAAGAAAGGAGGATCAGGGCCATTGTGCCCATTGTAAAAAGATGTTCATGATACTCATAGAAACAAAAACCCTTGCTCTGAAACCACCAGAACTGTGCCTTTTCATATTACACTGTGAAATAGTAACTGACTTGGAAGGGAATTGCAAATAGAAAAACTCTTTCTTTTCCTGTTTTTTCTTTCTTGTATAGCTATTTACCTTTTCTATTTGCATAAAAGTAGCAGAAACAAAACCAGACACTTAAACTAAGGGCATAAGGTAAGAAAAAACATTTGCTGATGCTTACTTATTCTGTTACTGGAAGTTGTAATACAGTCATAATATCTGAGTTTTCTGAAAAATCAAGAGAATTCTGGGTGGCCTCATTTAGATTCATCATTAACAGACAAGCCACAAGGCCACTAAAGTGCTGAACCTAGTTGAGTTCCTAATTTAAGGCTACAAAACAATCCTTCTGCAGTGCCCAAATCTCCTTTCTCTGGGACAAACCCTTATTGCTAACATAATCCTTAGCTACCAACTCCCCCCAGCACTGGCATTTGGCCTGATTAAGTTTCCTCTGAAGCAAATTTCTTACAAACACAGCAGAATATGTTGCACCTGCACTTCCTCGGATAATATTACCCCCTGGATTTCAACAGAAAGTGAGACTAATTTGATCTGCCAACGTCTGTGCAGCCTCAGTCCATGGTGTATCACATACTGCATCCTGAGCCTATCTGCCTTACTAATCCTTGTCAGCCAGGCAGTCCCAAGAAGCATAGATGCATTCTCTCTCACTCTCTGTGTCCAAATAAAATGTCAGAAATAAGCCCTGACAAAAGTGTGCATCTTTATGATATTCTTTAGGATCTATTGGAAGTTATCCTTCACTTCCCTCAACGTGCTACAGAGGAAAAGCTGATTTCAATGAGAATTACACAGAGCTGATCAAATTGCTTCCTATAAAAACATTTTTCTGAATAGCTTAGTTCTGCTTTCCTTTTGCTGTTGTTGTTAAAACACTTCTCCATAACTTCTGAACATATTTCAGGGAATGTTGCTCATGATGGGCAGCTCACTACCTAGTGCTATCCCTGCCCCCTGACCAGTGCACACTTAGAACAGCAGTGCTCTGACTTCTGTACCAACAATCCCAGGTATGGGTGAATGGAAGGTGCAGCAGGCCATTTCCAAAATGTTAATACAGATCAACTCTTCCTCTTTTTTTTTTTTTTTTTTTTTTTTTTTCCAGTTCTGACTGTGTAGAGAGGTCAAAAACATCTGAAGATAAAAGGCATTGTTCAGGCTACATCCAGTGACTCTTGCCTGAGTAAGGACTGAGCCATCCCATAGAGTCCATTCTGGACAGGCAGGACTTCTGGAGGCATGGTCCAAACTCTGAACTCGTTATACAGTATTTAATATTTCCTTATGCCAAATTGTAATGGAAGGAATGAGGGAAAGGGATAGAAGCAGTAAGTGCAGAAGGGTTGCGTTGGGACACAGCAGTGTAAGCATGATTCTTAAAGCATGCCTTTTCCTCCCTCTCTCCAAAGGGATGCTAGAAGGTTAATCTCCGTCCTTATAACCATACCTAGAAAATACAGTTTTGGAAAAAAAAATCACTGTGTGTGCATATGCATTTCCAATTCCAGTGTTAAAGTCAACTCTTAAACTAGAAAAGTTAAAGCACAGAAGCAGCCACGACTGTTGGAGATTTCTGTGTATTTTTTCTGTGCTTTGTAGAGGTTCAACCATTTATGATACCCTGTGCATTTAACGTATGCTTACAAGCAGAATAGATGCTTTTGCAGCTACATCATCATATTCTAAAGACAGATTTAATTACAAGGTCAGATATCTTCTGTAGGAAGACAGCCATAGCAGAGTTCTTGGAGTTGTAGACAGAGTGATTATATTGTTTTCTAAGTATGTAAAACAATGTGATAAAGAAAGACTCAGTCCCTCCATGTTCCATTCAAATATTTAAAGTACTTGCTAGGCTAAACATAAATGTTTCTACTCTTCCAAGATTCACACTAGAATCCTGGATGAAGTAATGCAAGCTCACTTCTGTAGATACTACTATAAGTTTAAAACTCTCAATACTGAAGAATAGTATTAGCTTGAATAGTACTAAAAATAGCACTGAAATGGAGTAGTTCAATGGAGCACCAAGGTAGAGGTGAGTAGGGCAATCTCAGGCACGAATAAGCTGTAAAAGCCCTGAGCTTCTTTATCTTCCACAAAGGCATCTCCCTTAAATTTAAATAGCTGCTGTCATTGTCACTGACTACCTGACTATGTATTTATCTGCCCAGAAGCAGAGTGCATGGCCTTTGGCCCTGCTATTCATAGCCTTACTGTCTCTGCCTAACAATGCTGTGAACAGAGCTGGGCTTCTGTTAGCATCTTTTGTTTCTTGTGAATCGCTGAAGCTTTGATGTTATTTGTGAGAAAAATAACAATTAAAAAGAATAAGATCTTCACTCTCCCACTCTGCTCCCCACAAAGAAGTCTAACCTGAGTTGGGAAAAATGTGACAGATCCTGATTTAGGAATACACAAACCAGAGAGTCCAGGAGAAAAATGTGTTAGTGTTGAAACTCTTAGCATCCCTTTACTGGGGGTCCAGAGAGGTAATTTGTCTTAATGACCAAAATTCTGTTTCCTGTTACCCAAACACGTATATCCAAATAGGTGGGGAATGATTGCTCTATGTAGTGAACACAGCTGTCATTGTAGCCACAGTGCTTTATTTTCTGTGACATGTCTTAGGTTTTCAGCTTTAGTTGCATGTGCTTCCCCTTTATAGAATACGCTAACAAAAAAAGGGGATGGTTACTTCATACTAAAGGTACATTAGTAGATTTGAAATACTCTACAGTTCCGAAAAATGCATTTTTACTTAAATAAGCTTATTAGAATAATAATGTATCTTATTTCTACTGATGAACACTTGCTCGCATTTTTGAATGACAAGCAAGTGTGATACAGTAAAGCATAACTAAATACTCTAAAATCAGAGATTCAAAGAAGTGGATGGCTGTTCTGCTACTCAAGGCAAAAACTCCACTGTCACATAAAAATACTCTGATCAGTGCTCACTACAGTAACAAAAAAGTAAATTCAATAAAATTATAATGTCCCAAGTGTAATAAAAAGCAATGAACAAAAAATTGGGAAGCTTTTATCTTCACAAACCTTTGACTCACAGTGTGAAGGAAATATATTTGATTACTAAGGTATTTTGAAATTGGAGATGGCTTGATTCCCACATTGAGCAGCAGATGAGGGAGGGAACAAGGGAGCAGAGCCATGGCTTACCTTGTGCCAAGAGCAGAGTCAGGTTTAGAGAGCACATACAAAAACGTTTGGATTTAGACACCTGGATGCAGGAAATGTAGGTTTGTGTAATTCCTGATAGGGTTGGTTTGTTTCGTTGTGGTGGTTGGTTTGTTTGTTTGTTTGTTTGCTTGTTTTATATCTCCAGCTATTATTTTGTGTGTCTTTGACCTTCTTTCTTCTGGGTTGGATGAGAGTTCCAAGGGGCTATCAAACAGGATTGCTAATGCAGATTTCACAGACCTAATGATTTGCCAGACCCTTGTAAACCTTCTCATAAAAAGGGGCCAAACTCATAAAAATGAGTTCTAGCCAGGTAAGCAGAGTGAAGCGATACACATTCCCCAATACAGGATTCTTCATTATCCTTTATCTGGGAGAACTGCACCTCAAAGTTGGTTGCTTTGAGCTACCTTAAGGAAATGCAGAGAGCAGAGCAGATGCATAAAGACGAGGTAAAGCCAAATCTCCCCAGAAGACTGACCAAGTCCCAAAGAATGTTTCAGAATGGAGAAAAAAAAAAAATAAGGCTAGGAAGACCATAACTCTTTTTAATGTTCTGCAAAGTTTATATACTGTTTTAAGTGTGTAACATTCCTCTCGGGCACTCTGGTACATAGCTTAGCTCACAAGCTTGGGCTGTGGGGAGGATGCGGTTTGTTATAGCACTAACAGTGGCACTGGGGTGGTGTCAAACCACTCCTGAAGTTTGGTCTGTGAAGTTACTTCTGTATTGCATGCTTCAGACATACACAGCTGCCAAGGACAGCCTACTCTTGGGAACTTCGTAGAGCAAAGAAAATTTCTGGGGGCTCTTCTGATCTCCTGTCTGACCTGAATGGGAGTTGCCAGCATTCAGTGTTTGCAGTGTGGCTGTCAGGTAACAGGGAGCACAGCGTCAGGTTCTGCTGTAGGTTCTGCGCTGCTGTGGATGCACGCGCTCCACACAGAGCTCCCTGCAGGGCTCCGCAGCTAGGATCTGCCCACGGGGATTAAGGTCTTCTCATCACTAGCATGGAAAAAAATACATGCAAAAGCCTTGATTTTTGTTCTCTATGGTTTTATGTTGTAATTTTGGTATCAAAATGAGTGTCAAATGTTTATTTCAAACATATGGATTTTATAAGCACTATGCTAGTGAGTTGTATAAGTACTGCTAAGGTTTTACTAATTTGTCAGCTGCCACTCCACCTCTTTATGTTGCATTTGTAATGATGTAACCCATTCTCTCCCCACATGCGGTCCCTACAACATATTACAGTGGCTAGAATAATGAATGTATTTGGAAAGGAAAAAAAAATCTAGGACTTGGCCATAATTGTAGTGTTCAGCCAGCCCTAAATGGAGGATTTACAATGCCTGAATACACTGCTGACGTGGTATGTGTACTGAGGTTTGATTAAGCTAGATATGAGAATTAAAACCTGGCTCCACACTGAAGAGAGAATCTCCTGCAGTGTGATACTATGACATCAAGTTTTCTGTTTACCCCTAAGGCTGGTGCTGCAATGACTTCCAAGTTTGATGGTGTCTCTTTTTTAAGTTGTTGAGCAGCAGGCTAATAGCTGCACAGCGTGACACAAAGACAGCAGAAAGCAAGGAAATCAGATGCAAATATACTCCCCAGAGATCTCCTGCTAAGATGGAGCTAACTAACCAGAGCTTCAGTGCTCCGATGTAGTCTTCTCATGCCGAGGATGGGCTGATTATCAGCTCTTCCCGCTTTATTGTACATTTTTGGATTATAGATGCTATTACAAATCATGAATCCTGGTGTAATATGCGTTCTAGTGGAATATGAACTATCCTATTGAAAGGAACATTATTTTTTAAAGAGTTTTCATTCAAGGTCAGTTCTTACCCCCCACTCTCTCGTCCAGAATATTGTCCAAAATGACCTTGGTATTTTAAAAAGTATAGGTTTATATTCTTTTGTGCTTGCTTTGCCTTAATTGTTTAAAAGCCCTAGCTTTAGTTCATTTCATCTTGGCAAAGACCGACCAAAGAGAGAGACATGACGTACTGGCAAAGCAGTCTCCCATCTTGCAGTTTACACAAGTGCATGTTGTCCACACCATACAACAGGAGTTGCCTTTGTGGCTGGACAGTCACTTCGTTATTGCCACAGTAGCAGCTGAAGCTGTAGAGGGTACAGGAACCACATCCTTCTTTCCTTCTATGCTACTGGTGACAGATCTGGTCTATAAAATGCAAAGTAACTGCCAATCCATTTTTGTTTGTGTGCAGGGAAGCTATGTTTGAACACAAGTTCATCAGTTTAATGTTAACATAGAATCTGGTACCTGGTTCCCAGCTCTTGGCTTTGTAGCTTCGCTGACCCATTCATTGCTTGGAGGTGTGAGACAGTTTAGGGTACAGTGGTAACAGGGAGAACTTGTTGCAGTTCCCCCAAAATGCCTAGTGAGATCATCCCCATGTTTTCTCAGGTATCAATGGCCAAAGGTTAAACTGGTGAAGCATATATTATGCAAGTCAAATTCTGAAGCTAGTTTAATTCAAAAAGAGAGAAACATTGCTCTGTTCACCTCCAGCCTTAATAAATTAGTATTTGAGAGCTTATACACCTTATAGCAAGCACCCACACAGTCTGTGCAGAAGCATGATTAAAAGAGTAAACTCCAAGTTAAACAGCACACAGGTTAAACCACAAATCACTTGTCACTGACTTTAAAGACTTGGCCGAGAGTGTCCCTTAACAGTTTGGAATGGAGCCAGAAGGGAGTGTAAAGGCTCTGCCTTGAGCTTCCCTTTTGATCACACATATTCGGACAGGTTTGACAGCAGCATCTATTGAGGCCGTCCCTCTGGCACCTCTCTGTAGAGCACTCCATACCTTGCCATGATGAGAACCAGTTTGTCTCAAACATGCCAAAATAAACAGTTGCCCTATCAGATTTTATAGCTCAGAGAGGAATATGTTTACAGATATTACCACCTTCGGGGAATTTAAAGATTTCTGCATAGAATTCAGACATTTGGGAAAGTCAAAGAAGGATAATAGCTCAAATAGCCTTCAAGGCTGCACTATAAGCTAACTCTTTTTCCCGAGAGAGGCAAGAACAATCTTTTTTGTTGACTCCACAGGAGTATTAAGTAAAAATTACCTCATACAGTGGCATGCAGATGCTATCAATCCACTCCAACTGCAACCTGGGTAGTTCATCTTTCCTGTTCCGATCAAAAATGGCCTGAATTGAGAAGGGAACAAAACTGTCATGCTTTATTACACTGGAGTATTTTACAGACACATCATTCGGCACTTTGGAGCTGTGATCAAATTCTCACAACCAAAGTACTTTCTAAACCGTAATCCATCTTTGCAGAAGTCTTCCTACAGCTTTGTCTGGCACGAAAAAGGAACTGTTTCTTTTCAGTTCTGTTTTGAAATTTGTAGGCTCAATGTATCTGGATTTTATATTTCTATGATGTAAAATCAATGCCCTACAGTTGGAGTTGAGCTGGTAAGAAACCTCCTGTAGAAATTTAAAGTAGACAAATTTGAGTGGAAATTTCCCTTTTCTCACACAGGTTTTTCCAGCTCAGCAAAAATGAGCTGTGGTGGATCTGGGCTGGCTTCCTCCCTCCCAGTCACAGACCCTTTCTGCAGAACCAGTCATGCCTATGAATCCAAAGGGTGGGGAATCAACAAATCCATTTTGGGAGCAGTTATCAATTTGTTCTTCTGGAAACAGCCAAATTCACTGCTCACTGCACTCTCAGAGAGGAAATTAAAGGGTTTAAAGCTGATGTTTAAGGGGCTCAATTACTGGCTGAAAGGAGATGAAAGAAACTGACTTCTGCAGAGTTTGAGCATGAGTTATTTTGTCTCTACTCTATCTGAGATTACTTGGGCCCACCAGCTTTCCATCTACAGAATTTTAATCCTCCTTCTAGTGGCCCATCCACACAATTTACCATGTGCCTCTTTTTTACTCTCTGGATATGCCAAGTTTTAAATCTTTCTGTCTTTTTTTTTTTTTTTCTGTGGAAACTGTTCTTATTCAGGGCCCATCTCCTCAAGGTTGAATATCTCCTGAGAAAACTTAGTTTTCTTCTCTGCCTTCTAGAAACTCTGGATTATAAATACTAAATTACATTAAATATCTGGTTGAATTCTACTAGTTGTAGCCTGCTCTTTCTGACATACACAGGTATCACGCAGTGTCTCTAAGTAAGACCGGGAGGTAAGATTCAAGGATTCTGTGAGGAAATACTGAAACTATTTATAGCAATATACTCTTCTTTTCCACCTGTCTAGGCTGTTTGATGCAGATTTTCAGAAGACATGAGCCCAGAAGAAAGCTCTGGCTTTTCTTTCTCTTCACTCCTACCAAGTCTACAGTATGTTCAAAACGTAGATGTAATAACACACCTTAACATAATCCTTAAGGCTGCTGGACCTGGGCCATTTGCACTGGAATTCATTGCTGTTTGAAGACAGTAACATTCGTGTGTGTATTGAAATACAACTAATTCCTATTACCCTTCATTAACATCAGAAACACAGTTTAAAAAATTTATATACAAGGCAGGAAAGGCACTTATCTCCATATTATATGGAATGGTACTTGAAGTTATTCAGGCCTAGGTTTTGTCTCAGAATCCATGAATGGTGAATACCATGACTGATTCCTCTTCCACTAGACTACAGCTACCATTTTTCTGAGATGTACATGTGGAACTACTATAGGGAAGAAAGCCATTGATGCCCCAGTTCCTGACCATATACAAAGTGAAAAGCCATTTACTGTATCTGAATGTTATTTACTACAAACTTTTAAACTCCATTGACTTAATTATGTCAGCACAGGCTCTTGTGCAAGTGTTGGTGAAGTGAGAACAAGTCTGAGCCACTGGAATCATTATTTTTGGAAGGGTAAACATCTTAGTGAATGGCTTGTAAGCTATATTCTTTAGAATACTTTGTTACCCTTCTGTTGCCTCCAGATAATAGCTTGTCAACATTTTGAGGTATTTAACCTGAATAAGGATTTCTCTTCAAATTGTTCCCTGAAAATCTTCACGAAAATTTTTTTGTTAGTTTTACTTTCATACATTATACCCATCTGCCTATATTCCGCTCAATACCAACTTATTCTTTTAATCACAGTGTTATACTTAGTTGTATACTTATAGAAATGTTTTTAAGCTCTTGATACATCAAATAACACAGACTGACAGCTGCAGCATAAAGTAAATCTGACAATGTTCGTTTCCATAAGTAGCAGGGGATTTTTTTATTTGAATACTGTGTGTTGAAAACAATACTTGTTTAGAAAATTAACTTACAGAATAACTTTGGGAATAAGTACAGAAAATGGTGAAAAGGGCTCAAGGCAAAAGTGACTGAGTTGACTGGAGAGCTTTTATATACAGCTATAAATGCATATCCTTATTGGACAGAGCTTTTATTTATTCCAATATTTTTCTTTACATACCAAATACAGTTTGTTTTTCTGAATGAACCAAATGATACTTTTTTACCCTACTCAGTCAAGTTAGTAACTGTTTGAGAAGTGATAAAAACTTACTGATGGGGTGAGTTTAAGTTCAGATCTTTCTCTGTCTCCTTGTTCAAAGAACTCACTGGTTACCAGCTCAGCTGCCTAAAATATAAATCACAGTAAAGATTAGAATTCTTGATGCAGAATTTTTAGGGTAATGGCTTCTTGCTCAGACCATGACTTCAGCCTCTGCTTAACTTAAAGAAGTGAATAGTCCCTCTGTCATGACTGAAACCAGGCAGATGTTTGTGTAATTTTCGGGACTGGGCATACAGGGGGTCTAAACAGCCATAATCACTGATAGGCACACATCCCTTTTTGAATGGGGGAATTACACTGCAACGTCAAGGTAGCACTCAATGCAGTTATATGCAACTTACTCAAGTATTGAGAACAGAATAGAAAATTATAGCTTCATGTTGGCATCCACAATTATGTCTGTAAAAATGCTTTGTAAAATGTCCAAGAGCTCTTTGGCTATTCACAGGCTGTCGCCCTATATAAACAACTTCACTTATCAAACAAACTTAATTAACCAAGAACTTCTGCTGTCTTAATTTAATGTGAAATCATAAAGGTTTTTTTCCCTACTAGACAAATTTTTCCCCATAACTGTCATCACTACAGGATATGAATATCTAAATATGAACTCAGATTGTGATTATCATTGTGCATCAAAATCAAGAACTGGTGGGTTGGAAGTTGGAACACATCCCTGTGATTTTTGTAAATGAAAATGCTCTATTCACAGCGGAGTTTTGTGCTTCTTGGAACACAAGATTTAAAAACAAAGTTAGTTATGGAAACAACAGGAAATTTAGGAAGTCAAACAGTGAGCACTCCTGATATAGCAGCCTTTATGTATTGTACTCTTCTCACGTGTGAGGCTTTAAAGATAGGCACGTGTAATATTTGAGAGGTAAAAAAACCCAAACTAATCTACGGAAGGATGGTATTCAGGTCTTACATGACCCGATGATTGTTTATTGTTTTCAAGTGTTTTCAATCTATGAAATGATTTCATAACATCAAGGCACAAGTGGGTGAACA
The DNA here is from genome assembly GCF_000691845.1 of Merops nubicus. Lineage (NCBI taxonomy): Eukaryota > Metazoa > Chordata > Aves > Coraciiformes > Meropidae > Merops > Merops nubicus. Next base: position 23,088 of record NW_008627747.1, read on the forward strand.
AAGCAGGGAACCTGCACTTCATAGAATCTCAAAATTTCCCACTCTAGCAACTGCATGGTAGCTAACATTCACAAATCCTAAGCTTGTTACAGTTGAAATAAGGAGTAGCAAAATAAATTTTAAGTAGGTGAAGTAATGTTATAAAGTACTCTTAAATCTTGAACCAGGCTGTCACACAGGTTGGAGCTTTATAACTTATGTAATCCCAGTACACTAATAAAATTCTGGATCAATACTCCAGATAGAGGAATAATTTAACAACTTAGCAGCAATTACAGGTCTGCCAAGTGTATTGTATAAAAATAATCATCACCGCTATTCTGATCCTGTTCTCCTTGTGTCTCCTTCCCTCTTCTTTTGTCTGTTTCTATCTCTTCTTCCTGAATTTTGCCTTCTTACATGTAGCCTTTACTCCCTTTGAGTCATATATTTTAATTTCTTTCTCCCTCACTTTTAATGTTTTTTTCCATTTTGCCACAGTTGGGGTCCAACTATTTCCTGTTTTCCCTCTGTGGACCCATTATCCTCTCTGCTCAGCCAGGTAACGTTTTGATCAATCTAGGCTGGATTTTTCAGTATAAAGTAAACCTGTATACTGCAGGCTGCAGGGGAATTTTCACCTGCAGGCCTCAAAAGTCATAAGGATAAAGAAAAAAAACTAGTTTGCTCGAGACTTCAGCACTAATTTAGCGCCATGGCACAAAGATTGACAACATGGAAAACAGACCCTACCTGACATTTTGGGTATCAAAGAAAATGAAGAAGTTAACTGAGTTGAAGAGGAAAAACTAAGAGGGACGGCACACACTGCAGCGGAGGCAATGTGGCTCTGAAAAATCTTGTGACTCATTTTTCCACTGCAGGATACCAGCAACTTCCCTGATTTCCATGTGAGGTGACCATACTCTGGCTGAGTAACAGCCTTAGAAGGACTATTGTCATAATCTGCTTATGAAAGAAAAAAAGGCTGAAGACCTCACCACATAAATGCTTTTTTACTCAGCCAAAGTGCATGTAACATTTGTATGTCCCTTTCAGTTTCTGTTACTTCCTTGTGCAAGAAATCTGGCTGCTCCTGCCTCACGAGTTCTCTGGTCTAGCTTCTCTTTTTCACCCCACCTTTTTAAAATATCACTTTGCTGTTAAGTCAATCCAACCCACTGGAGGTGCTTAGCCACATGCAGTTGCCGTGTACTTCCTATTCGCTTGATGCTGTATATTCCTCCAAAACCTTACACAGCCTGCCTTCTCCTTGGTTGTTCTGGACCTCAGTAAAGGACAGAGAATGATTAGCATGGATACAGGAAACGTTAAGGATGGATGCTGATTAAGGAAATATGCCTAGAAGAGGGAAAATCATATGGTAAACAAGAAGACTACTGGGACAGGTTGCTTTCTCACATTGTAATTGTTTGCCGATGCTGGACCCAAGTTTTATGTATATTTCTAAAGAGCCTACTCAGCAGCAGAAGCTTAAAATTTTGTTTGGTTTTAAGTACAGGATGCTAAAAAGGCTCTATGCTACACTTCCCTTTTTTTCCATCAGTGTTGAGAAAATGAACACATTTCTTTTATCATACATACCAAGGTTTTTATGTAATCAAAGTTTGCAAAGTCTGCTTCTATTTTTGATTTAGGGAAGATTCTGCCACTGCTAAGGAAAATTTTGGGAGAAAACAAGTAAGCACAGCTACATGTGGGCAATGCTCTTTTGTTTAATCCATCCATTTTTTTGATATGGATTTAAAAGGTTAATAAGAGGAGAGGTTGTAAAGTCAGATCTCTTCAGGTACCTACATTCTGCTCACCAGCATGTGCACATGGAAAGATTATGCAATAAACCATTTCTTGCAGAAAACCCCTGCTATTTTTTTATAGCATTAATACAGCTGTAAATTGATTCCAGTTTTGGTCTCTGGTAAGCCAGGGCCCTGGGAATATTGTCCCACCAGCCCCGCCTCCTCCCAGCCCTGCTATTAATCATGACTTGCCTGTCTTGAAATCTCCCACGGTTTGGTCACAGCTCCAAGGTCACAGGCTGTCATTAGCATTGATCTGAAAAACAGAAATGAACAATACAAGCTGAATCAACCTTTGTTGGATTTCTAAACAACTCTGCTCTGTATGCATAAATAAATAATACATATATAAAATGCCAGCCCTGGCACCTTCTTTTCTTCCAGTAAAGAATGACATGTTTGAAATCTCGGCTGTCAGCATGGCTTTTACATCACAATTGTGCCTAGGAAGCCTAATGTGTTGCAGGTCATCAGATGATGAATTTTGGTACTGTGCATTCCGCACTAGCAAAGAAATAATATTGCAAGGGAGTAACTGCTAATTTTGCAATACTTTTAACACCACTTATGCTAATACCTATAACACACTAGAAAGTATGTGTCTTGCATAATATAAGTAAGGATATTATTATATAATAACACCTGCAAACTGGATTAATTTATATGCCCATTTCTAAGTGACTGCTGTAGCAAGAGAACCTGTAATCACAGGAGGCATCCCAGACACTGTTTGAGCAGTTTCTACTGCTCATCTACAATAAAAATTGAAGATTTACTATGAGCTATACTGTTCCACTGTAGTTTAATACCTAGCTACAACCATGTTTTATATGCATTAGGAGAAAGGAACCATTCAGCTGTAGAAAGCATATATGTACAGTACCATGATGCAGATAGAAGTCTAAGAAAGTTTAAACAAAGAACAAGGGCACTGAAAATAAAGCATCAAATATATTGCCTGAATCTAAAATTAGGAATGGGTGAAATGATATGGAAAATAGAAAATGGCCAATATTTTGGTTAAAAGACCAAAAGGAAACAGAATTTTAATGAAATTTCAGATAAAATGAGACAGAATCAGGCATGCATATGCAAATGCACACATTTTATTGTCTCAAAAGCATGGTGTGCTCAAATGACCCGCAATATCTAAGGTTTTCAAAAGGATGCATGCTCAGATCATTCTTGAGGGCTAGAAGAGTACTTTGTATCTGTGAGTTCCCAGGTACAGACTAGAAAAGCAGAGAAAAGCATGGTCAGTGAAAGAAAACAGCTGAGAGGAGGAGGGAACGGGGAAATGGACAAGAAAGATCTTTGTGTCCTGAAGCAGAACATTGATGCTTTCAATCAACAGAACGAGAGAAAGAATGAAAGGGCTGAGCAACAACTGGTGAGGCTGGGAGAAAGGGAAGGAAACATGACAGAGTGTGGAGGCAGGAATAGGAGAAGGTGAGGACACACTGATTAGATACCTGCAGTTTGGTGATGTTTAGAAATCATACCATATATTTCATATTATGGATCACATTTTTTGAAACAAGCTACCTTCTCTTGTTATTACAAGTCTTCACTTGAAGATGTATGAAATTCCTTAAACAAATATGGCTATATTTTAAAATAACCGGAAAGCAAGAAATAGTAATGCTCACCGAAATATTTCTCGGTGGTTTTTTATGTTCCAATCATAACCACCTTTACTGACAAGTTCAAAAAACTCGGTCCTTCTCCTGCAACAAAACAGATTATCAGAGAAGGGAAAAAGACACTTCCAGGGCAGCGCTGCAGTAGAAACACAGTTCTCTGGATGATACGAATTCATTGCACATCATGTATTATTGTTAAAGTCGTTACACTGACAGTCCATTTAAAGGAAACATACTAATTTCTGAATACATTCTATAAATGTCTGTTACCAGTGTCAGAGTTGCCTAGTAAAAGCCACAATGTATTTATGGTCTCCGCAGATAAGGAAATAAATGGTGCCAACATGTTCAGTCTACCGTGGAAGCATGAAACATTCAACTACAGCAGTAGACAGACAGACAGTAGAAACATCCCTGAAATGTACACACTCCCATTTTCACTTGTCCTTGCAAAAGGGTTTTTACTTCTGTATCCTGAAGGTTTTTTCAGAGACATGTAATTCCTGTTATTTCCAGCACACACACCAGAACAGCGAGACACAGGGAGCTGCAGATGTCTCCAGTTAGTAGCTCTTATTGACTAGGTCTCCCTGCATGCCCCATGCTTTGTCTTCTGGAATATCTTGCGTGTGTCCTCAAAGGTGGACAAAATATGAGCCAGAACATGTTAATGCTTGTCTGGTGCCCTTAAGTAACAAAATTCTGGTTCACCATAGTCTCTAATGTTTTACAGCACTGAGATTCTGAGCAGCTCTTATTGCACACAGTATGACTACAATGGGAAATAGATCCTCCCCCAAATACAGCTGAAGTCGAGGTAAAAAAGTAGGGAGCAACTTGCCCAGAGTGACAGAACGCACTGGCATCAAAGGCAGAAAACAAACACTTATGTTTTGAGTGATGGTCCAGTGCCCGATCTTACAGGAGACTGTGCTACCTCTTTGTCAAGTGGAAGCGTAGATAGACTCCCCAACAGGAGAGAGTTTGCAAAGCCTTGTATTTTCTACATTTACTTCAGCTAGACTGAAATCTTGAACGGTGATTGTTGAAAGCACAGTCTGACAGCAGCCAGTGAAGGTTTTACACACAAAGAGATGCACACTTCCAAGAACACTGCCCTTGAGCAACGGATGGAATTTTGTATGGGGCATATCATATTCTGGTTCCTGACTTTCATGTGTTACATGACCAAGTCTGTCTCTCCTCCTACAGGGAGGATTCTACAATGGATTTCATGACAGCAGCTAGAACAGGGAGATGTAAGCACTATGTCATGACATCTCATTTCTTTCATTTCATGAAATAAAAGAGTTTCACATTACAAAATTTGCTAGGATAATGCAAAGTCACACATGCAGAAAACAAACTCAGTTCCCTCACACAAAGTCATAGCATCACAGCCCCAGTGGAAATAAATATTGCAACAATGAAAATTTTAATGGCCAAGAGTAGTTGGCACATAAACCTTAAACCAGCCTAATCCTGAGCAGATCATCAACAGCTACATACTCCATTAAAATAGTGAGCATACAGTGGATTTTTGCATCCTTTATTTCAGTGCCTAGTCTAACAATGTAAAATTTGGTAATGATTTCAGTGTGAAGTATTGGGTATTCTGGACAAAAAGCAGCCAGGTATAAGGAAATAATTTAGTGTTGCAGTTGCTTATGCATGGTATGCAGAATGAAGAGATTTGCTATTATTAAGCAAACATAATACGCCAGGATTTCAGAAATAAACAGAATTATAACTATTATTGCAATGTCTTTGAGTGACATTGACTCTGGTGGTATTTTACCTGGAAGTGAAAGCTGTCTTGCTGTATATAGCAAATCCAGTTGCTCCACAGCCCAGTGGCTCAAGGTGTCATTTCAGTGAATTTCCATAAACTTCAGTTTATTTCCATGCTTTTGTTTTTTTGCATGATCTGCAAGCATTGTTTTCTAGAATTATCTACTAAAATCAAGTGTATTTTCCAGCTGATCTTCCACTGAACATCATCTTTTTGTTTGTAGAAAAGTAATGCCTTCAGAAGGTCATAAAGCCTTGCTCTGCCTAGAGTTTTGTTGCTGTTTTGCTAGTTGGACTTTTTTATCATTAGGTTTAGGCACTCTAAGAATACTGATATGAGAATTTCCTTTGCTACATTTTCCTTCTCTTTTCAGCAAACTGAAAAAAAACAAGTTAGGTACTTGTGTGGAAACATCTGTTAAGGTAGGGTGGCTTTAAGAAGTGTTAATCATTAGCGTTTCCAGGGAGCGATTTCAGGCACTTTTGGAAGTAAAGTAGCATAACAACTACCTGATTAATGAACCATAATAACACAAGAGGAAAAGATAACTTATTTGCAGGTTTTTGAATAAAGAAGCCTCATTTGCTAAAAGTTTTCTGATTTGTGTAGCACATCAAAATTAACTATGCAAGCAAGAAAGAATATTCTTGAAAATTCAGCTGATGTCCCTTTTTGGGCATTCTTTGTATTGAAACTAGAAAGACAACCTGACCGTGTAGTTTTTCAGCCTAGAGGCAGGCAGGGAAGAGAGCTCCATCACATCTGGGTCTGGACTGGGTTCCCACCCTGGGCACTGCCCCAGGCCCTCTCTCACTCTTCCAGGGGCTGCAGGATCTCGGCCAGGGGAGCACACACGGCTGTGCCAGGGCAGCTGCCCTCTCAGCCCCCACCACTCAACTCTTCCTTGACAGCACAAAACATTCCTGCAGCTCTTGTGATTTGTGGTGAGACGGGAGAACACAAACTGACACATCCCTGTGATCCCTGTATCTCACTTAAAGCTGTCAGCACATTCCCCTGTCATACCCGCCCTCCAGATAACAAGCGATCCTAACAGACAGCTTCAAAAAGAGCATGCTTAAAAGGGCTTATTTGTCCTGTTCAGGATTTTCATGTTGGCAAGCAGAAATTTCTTCATGGACTGATGTTCTGATGTTTCTATTATAATACTGTTCACTAAAACCCTTTCTTAGTACAGCTTCTCCAAGAATAGACTTGCAGGAAACAAAGACTATCAGCATCTGCTGACAGTACTGTTCTGAAACAGACCTTGGCACAGTAACCAGGAGAAAAAAAGACAAAGCAGATATTGCATCATCCCCATTAGTATTTCCACAATTAACAGTAAAGACACAGTGTTGATATAGACAGTTAATTTCAGGTTAAAGACTTTGCTTGAAGCTTTCTGGAAATTTTGTTTGATATAAACCATCAGCACAAAGGAGGGGCAGAATCCAGGTACACCACCCTAAGGAAAAAATTACTAAATGCTACCCAGCACTGTATGGGATAGGATGCTAATGGGCTTCAAACAAAAATTCCTAAGGATGAATTGCTATTGTCGAGACTGGGAGAGCAGTATGCTGAAACTGCACATCCAACAGCTCTTTCCTCTGTAAGTCAGTCACAAACTGTGACAGACAGTGTGCCAGAGAGGGGGATGGCAAAAGTGGGATGTGACGTTGACACCAGAACTCTTCTGACTGCATACGTGCTCCCACACATTCTCACTGGGGAGGGCTTGGTAATAATTAACAGTACTTGGAAGACACAAAATAGCACCAACTGGAAGTCTACTTAGAGATTCGATTTGCAAAAAAAGGAAAAGAAAGAAAAATGGATGAGAGATCCTGTTGAGCTTCTCTTAAGTTAAGCTTTTAAAGACCTCTTCTTATGTGGTGTAAATTGGCATAATTTGTCTTCAAAGCAGCAACGTGTATGCTTTCATCATCTCTGCAACTGGGTCTGTAACTAAATATATTTCTTAGCATACAAGTTTAGGAATTCTGAAACGGTGGAAGAAAATTCTAAAATGTTGATTTTCTACATGCCTGAAGAAATGATCACAGAAGGGACAGGAGAATTATGGGACTGCACTGTAATTGATTCCTAGGATTGCTTTGAAGTGTAAGCCTAGGATTTCACTTGCTTTTTGTTGATACAGATATCTTACACGTTAAAACAAAACTTACTTGAGCACTTGAGATATTTTTATTAGCCTAAAATATACTAAGTATTAGACTAAATCTCTTCAACCACAGTTAAACACTAATTTCTCATATTATATATCCTTATTGGTATTTAATAGGTCATTAGAGTAAGTTCTTCGAATTTTCATTTGTCATATACAGGAAATGCCAATACTTACTCAAAATACAGAGTGAGGTCTGTTGCCAATATCGATTGCTTTAGAAGCTGCATAAGGTCACTGTAGTCCTTAGAGGACAAGTTAGCAAAGATGTTGTGACCCTATAATGAAAGAGATAAAAGAGGTAAAGGGCTAGCAATCAATATAGGTTTTAAAAAGGTTCTCTAACTCTTTAGTCTACTGTTTCCCTGTAACAGAGGGTTTTTCTGATTCATGGCAAAACTACGACAAAATAATAGTGATAATACTGCTGAGATTACACTGGGGTAGGAAAAACTGACAATTGTAGTCAAGCATGTTTTTCTAAACTCCGCTGAAATTATAGCCCCTGGAGGGAAGATTTACTCTTTGCTCTGACCATGCACAGACTCACTTTATGGGGAAAAACTATGGATACATCTCAATCTTTCCTCTTATTAAATGTTTCGGGGAGCTGTGCATTACAGCTTTTGAGTTGTGCTCCTAATAGATTTATCTGTGCTGCTGCTTTCTGGCACACAAACTGCTGTTAGAGCAGTCAAAGACACTAAATCAGTTTTTCATTCAAAACAGCCCATTTGCTCACTTTGCCCATTACTGTGTTGTCTTACAGTTTATACAAGCATTGCCTGTGCAGGCTAAAGAACCACTTCATACAGTTAAAATGCCCTTTGTAGGCTCACTAGGCTACTTTTTAAGGGATCATGGATTAGGAATTTAAAAGGTGCTCTATGGCCAGAATAAAAGGAAACAAATTATTTAATATTGCTATATGAAAGCAGGCAGGTCCTTTCGTAACTGAATTTCTGAAAAATAAAAGGGACAGAGATCCTATGATTTCTCTATGAAATCCTGGAGAAAATAAGGTGAAAGAAATAAAATTAATGGGAAATTCTAAATGTAACCTTAAGAACCGGTCTTTGTGACATGAGTCACATATAACTGCATTAACACAAATAAAAGTACTGCACTTCTTTTTTTTCCTAATTACCTATAGAAATAATAACGTTCTTGCTGAACAGTCTTATTGTGGTGGTGTTTAGCACTGCAATGCACACATTCAGCATGCACTGCCACCTACTGTTTAGGAAGATTAAAATTCCCTTAAAACCAAGAATTTTCCAGCAACAGGACTGCTATAACCATGGTGGTCTGAGAACATAGGTAAGTTCTGGAGGTAGATGGTAGACATGATATTTTTTTAACTGCTAATTGTTGGACTAAAAAAAAATAATTCTCCACACATAAAAGATGGTGACAATGAAGTTATTATTTCTTTTCGGCTAAATATTGAGAAGGATTTGAGAATCTAAAGCTTATTTACAATAAAAAAATAAATTAAAAACCAAAATCCTCAGAAGAAAATAAACCAAAATGTATCAGGAAAATACCAGCTTTTACAACAGGGGTAACTTAAGTCGTCTGTTATTCTACAATATCTATTGCCTCTTCTGACCTGTTTCGTGGTGTATAAAACCATGTCACTACAGAGCTCAAGATGCTAAGGTTAGCATGTCAAAAGTAAAGGAGAAATACCTTCTTTGTTCTTAGTGATAAAAACCTAAACAAATAATACAATATACTACATTTTCTTCTAGATAGCAGGGACAGACTAGAGTATCAGCATAGGACAGGATATAATCTAATCTCAGATTATTTGATAGAGGAGACCAACTGCTCAGCTCGGGAAAGTTGGTGTATCTTTAAGTAGATTGGAGGATCCAAACCTGCATTGATTCCAAACTAAGGGGTATTATGTTCCATTAGCAAATAGTATCAAGTTATGAAATTATTTTTAACTAACATTAATATATTAACTAATAGCAGCATATTATTTTAAAATTAACATTAGCATATTATTAGAAAATATTTTACACCCCTACAAGAAGCTGGAGTAGATTCTAAGGAAAAAAAGGTGTTTGTGTTTTTTTTCATAAATTTATTTTTAAGCTGGAAAATATAAAGAAAAGTATCTAGACTGACATGAGCTATAAACTTTTACAGAGTTGTCCATGTCTTGAGCCTGTCTTCAGAGAGACATTCAGTCATGATGAAGATTCCAGGAACTAGAGAAATCATTCTGTCTGAGGTAAGCTTCTTCCAACAGTCTCATTAGTTTAGAAACAAACCAAGCTAAACAACCCTCAAAAAAACCTTAAAGGCTTTCCTTTTTTTCCTATTCTGAACCAGTGTGTTTAAAGTGCTGCTTTTTCTTATGCCTTTCCCTGGCAGATTGAGCTGTTTAAATCTTGTGCTAGTGCTCTCCTTTCCTATGTCTACTTTTTAATATATTGTCAAAAAATTGAACACTAAACCCACAGTCCCACGACTCATCTCCATGGCACAGTAAACACAGGTAAAGCAATCACCCTGGTTCCCATTTGTCTGTGGTCACAGGACGTTCCCAGATGGTCTTCAAAAGTTATAGTAGACCAGTGTATGGTCTCCCATTGCACAGCATGAAAAACATTTTGGTTTTCATACATACTGAAAGCTTTCTGTAGCAAACTGTCTAAATGAAGAAAACACATCCCTTGCTTTGTGAGGATTTCGTATCCATCTTTCTACTTTTAATTTAGTACAGTTATGCAAAACCACAAAAAAATACCGATTACAGAAAGATGACTGTGATACTCTGAATACAACACCTGTGGGGAAAGGTGAGAGCTTGTTTCACCTACCTATAAACCACTGAGCAGGATATATGTAAGAAGACTGAGGAAAGCTGACAATATGATTAGGACATGTTCTCCTTGCCCCTAGCTGATTGAGACAGATATAAACTCTGGGCTCTATGATCAGCATTTGTAGTTGTTTAACTTTGTGCTAGTTGTGACCTTTGTGGTAACCAATAAATAATTCCTCAAGGAGAGGGCATTAAAAAGGTACTGTGTGTGGTATTTCCTTTCCCTGGCTGGAACTGCCCAACAGCTTACAGTGAGATTAATAGTAATGCTTTTGTACCTCACTTTGGAGAATCATGACAGCATGATTGAAATGGTGGTGCTCCAAGGTAGCAGAGGTGCCGTAGAGCTGAGCTAAGGCTGATCCACTCCTGAAACAGAATATGGGGAGTCAACAAATACTGCTTGTCTGCTTACGAAGCAGGTTTCAGAGACAATTTAGTAACAAAAGCTTGTAGCCACACTCTCCCTTCTCCATTTCAGCAACCACACTTAAGACAGTTGACAAGATCAAAACACTAATTTAAAGCCAGAAACAAGGTATTTTGTTCCAGACTTTGCTAAATATCACCAGCTGACTAAAGATTTTCCTGGAAGTATGTAAAATTTTGTAATGCAACTTTCAAAGTGCCTCAGCGATGCAACAGCACTAGCACAGCATTGTGCAATAAAGACAAAAAATAATGTCCTTGAGCTAGGACCAGCTGCTACTTTTTATTTTTAATTCTTAATAGACATCAACACAACGGCTTACAATGGGTGATTACAAACTCTTTAAAAAAAATTCCAGAACACAACAAAAAAACCAGCTGCAAATGCAGTGAGGTTCTGCCTGTCCGTGAAGTCATGCACTTAAAAAATTACTAAGGTAAACAAAAAAACCCACAAGTGAGAGCAGTGAATATAAAAGTAAAGTTTAGCATCTCTTCAGAATGTATTTTCTCATCATGTTTACTGTCGAAAACAAAATTAGCTTCAAAATGCACAGAGCAGTTGAGTTTTGTTCAATGAACAAAAATCTATAGGGTATAATTATAAAATTGCAAATTGTTGGTGCAGGAAATGGGACTGGATTGTCAGAATAGTTACTGTTCACCATTACTTCACTTCTGGGACTTAGCTTAAAGTGACAAGATGGGTCTTCTCTCCAAAGAAATGGGAATAAGAGGTTATGCTACAGACAAAAAGAATCTCTCCTGTGAGCGTACACTATAAAACCGCACCATACCGATATTTAATTATCAGAAGCAGCTATATTAGAGAGAAGGATGTCTAGGAAACATCCCTAGAGAACGTGGTGTTGAGATATATAACAGGGCCCTTTCAGACAACTGTGATACTGCCACCATCATATACCTCTTGAACTTTCATCACACAGAACAGCAGTATCGAACACTGAAGATAAAGTAGGAAAATGCAATGCTTAAATTTATGTTAGGTAAAAGGAATAAATCATAGCTGCTGTTATGATAACTATAGCTTCTCTTTTCATGGATGCTTTATACACATGTGGTAATGTTTGTCTTTTGTTAAATGTCTTCAGCAATTTCTTTATGGAGTCATAAAATGGTAGCCTCCATTTTGTATTCCATTGTCAAACAAGAAGTATAAGTGATTGCAGGCTAATGCTGAAACCCCTGCCTTTAACTCAGCCATCCCTCTGCACAAGAGATACTGTTGTGTAATGTTAGAGGGGAGAAGTAGTTAACTTAATCAGAGCCTAAAATGGTCAGGATGTAAATTTTAGGTCTCGTTTTTGTAAATTAGGAACAGAAACATCAATCAGCTTAGCTTCCTTCCCATTTATCTTGTGTTCTTTGATTCTCTTGAAGACTCAGCTGCAAAAAGGCATCTAGCAGCGCTTGGTAACCTTTGCACCATGAGCTCTGTCTTTTGAGCACTGCAATTGATTTTCCTTGCTATGGTGATTGAAGATCCAGACAGTGTCATTGTTTCATTGAGACCGTACAGTGACACCAATAGCTCAGGAAATAACAGCTTAGTGAATATCAGACACATCAGTTTCAGTGATATTCACTGAAGCAACTTGCCCCCAGAAATGCAGCAGCCTGTGCATACACACATTGCAGCAGAGGATTTCTGCAATAGGTAGGAGAAAATAGGCTAACACAACATCACCTTGTCTTTCAAATATATTTAGGCAACCATTTGACCACTTCCTCATCACACTGGAGGATTAGCAACAACATAATCAACAAAGCTTCACATGCATGCTCAGACCTGCAGGACAAGAGTCTCCAGGTATCATATTCTAGACCTACTCTATAGGTATCATATTCTGGGTCCTGTAGAGGACCCAGGTTGCTGAGAAGATAACATGGGCTTTGGAGGCATTTCTGTGTCTGACAGCTTTACTTCACAGCTTGACCAGGATATTGTCAGGGGACATTTCCTGTTGTTCCCCCTTTTTCTAAGACAAAAATCTTCTCAGGAAGATTTTTGAAGGAATTTGACCTTGGTCAAGGGAGTTCCCTTGCCACCACAGTAAAAAGAAGTACCCTCAAACCTTCCAAAAACCTGCTTCGACCTCGCTGTGTGTGAGGGCAGCCACCTGGACATAACATATGCAGACACATGCAAATATATGCAAATCAGGGCCACTAAATCAAGTCCTAAGCATTTTGAATAGCATAAAATTCAAAAACAATCTGGAGAGCAAGATTTTGCATAGGTGGTGAAAGAATCTGCCTTCAAGATCCAGCTTTGTGTTCTGGTGTGTACTGACCATCACAGGGATGGCCAGGCCATGGAGAAGGCAATTCTGCAGACCAGGGTCCCTGTGTGCTCCACAACTGACACAACTCCTGGCAACTACTGCAGCCACCCACTGCAGACAATATGCATCAGAGCTCCAGTGTGATGGCCAAGTTTCCCTACTTCATAAGCTAGGAATTACTTTATGTATGCTTGCCTATACTGGTGCAAAAGCTTTTGTGAAAGCATTATATCAATTTTACTTATTTTCTTTTCTTCTTAATAGTTGAATAAGGTTTTGTTTAATGTCATGTATTCCAGTCAGCAAGAACAACCCAGATAAACAGTTTCAATGTTTCCTGGATTGAATATCAGAATCAGTAGTACCTAAGCCTGAAAAGAACATCAAGTTTTGTCGCCACTTTTCAATACATGATGTCAGTTCAACAGCCTGACACAAAGGACAAGCCAGCAATTATCCAAAAGAACAGAGAATGATAGAGATGGATAGTCCCTCACTACATACAAGAATAAGAATATTTGGCCTTGGCCTAGGAGGCTTGAAATTAATGCTTCATTCTTTATCCTGGTCACCTTTTGCTCTTCTGTGGAAGAAAATCAAATTAAAGTAATAAGAATTAGAAAACTTACTTGGCTTGGAAGGCATTGTTGGTTCCCCTGTGGTCAAGGTCATGACATAAGCATCCCACAATCAAAGCTAAAATTTCAATTTCAGTTAGAATCTCCTGAAATCCTGCGGTCTGAGAGCAGAAAAAAAAAATAGCAGCTGTAACTATCAGTAGCAAAAGGGATAAGTAATGTTAGTCCATCGAGTAACAGTCAACTTCGTTTTGATACCATGAACGTTTCAGTAAGGAGAAGATAAATGTTTTATTGTCATATCATATTCCCTGCTGTATGTTAGATGGTTAGCAGAATAGATAATGTCCTTGGAGTGCTCTGTTACCATCTCCCTGTTGCGTTTCCAGTACGTTATTTCTCCACTACCCAGAAGGCACCAAAGGCAAGAAGAGCTGAAAACAAACACCAATAACTACATACCGAGACAGGAACTGGAATGTTGTATTAGAGAAATGCAAAGCAAAATTGATTCCATTTTGAAGTGATTGTTCAGAGAAGTATTTAGACACATTTCTTCAATCCTGAGGTGACCATCTTGGCCAATCCCTACTGACAGAGACAGCTGAGCTAATAAATCAAAAGACCTATAAAAGAAGCCACCTAAAACATACTCTGTGGAACAGTCACAAACTATTAAGAGATTTGTTATCTGGGACACATGAAATGAAGTGCCATGATTTAAAGAGGAAATGTCCCAAAGGGTCTATTTCTCCTGTGCTTCAATTTGGAAGAGACTTTTGAAACACATATATTGAAATCCCCCACAGGTAGTGCAGATCAGATACACCTGTGCGAATGAACACTTTTTTTGCCACTCTACTTCTCCTTGAGGATACTTGCTGTTGCAGTTTTCCTGTCTGAGCTGCCTCATGTCAAAAAAGAAATGCTACTGTTATTGCTAACCTCAGGCATCCTGAACAGATTCTGCCTGGAGGAGGTGCTGGAGCCTGCATGGGGCACCACCTCTTTGGTGCTGTGCATCTTATTCATGGCAGAAACAACCTGGTTTTCAACTCTTCAGAAGTGTAAGGGCATATTGCCTGCAAAAATGACTGGCTGAGATGGAAAATCAACACTGGTCTTTCCACAGTGCCAGTCTCCAACGACGCTCCTCGATTAGCCACAAGATCTAGTTAGTATGAAAAGAAATTCTATAAAAGGAATATAAAATACATATGCCAGAGAACCAAACCAAGACTGTACCCTAAAAGTGTATAAAGAAATTCTGAATTCCATTGATTTTCAATGGGGAATAATTTCACCCACTGGCAAGAAGAGGGTTAAGTGATACGAAGACAATGAATATCAGTGGGACCTGATGTCCTTACCTAGTAGGAACTCACAGCCCACATAGAAATGCCAGTCAATTGCTGCAATACCATGTGAAAGCTGCTATTCATCCTGAAGATCACAAATTCTACTCACATAAATGCACATTCAAATCCAAATAGCCTCTGTTTCCATAGTCTGAAATGTGCCTGCAGCTAATATATAGGCAGTACAGGGAGCCAAGCTCCTCCAGGTGCTCAGGAATGCATTCCAGTGGGAATTAAGTGCAGAACTTGCCAATGAAAGCTTCATAATGGTGTTCAAAGTATGCATATAAGAAAACACATCAACTAAGAGAAAAAAAAAATTCCTTTTTGTGTAGAATCCACTGGTGTATAGAGTAATTTGTATATTATGCAAGAGATTTTTCTGATTTCTAGTAGCATTGCTACTTTTTAGTTTCAGTAACAACTAACCAGGCAGAGGAAATTCTCTAAGAAAAAGTGTTCTCTCTTTTCATTTTTTAAACATTACTCTTCTATAAAAATTATGTCTATTTTTTAAAAAGGGATTAAAAAATAGGTTTGTAACCAACAATATGCCATGTGTCAAGCTTCAATCTAGAGAAAATGCTCATGGATAAGTAACAACAACTTAAAATAGGACTCTTATTATATAAAATTGATGATGTAAATGAATAGTCTATAGTATAACAAGCTTTGTTTAAACTCAGGGATTTAACTCATACTGCAAATGCAGTATAACATTAAGGAATTTATTAATAATAGCAGTATCTCAAAAATAAATGCAACATTTTATAAGATCAAAAGTCATTGAATATATGAGAGAAATATTGCACATTTCGCTTAATAAAAACCATTTAATTTAGAACAGTGTTTCAGTAAGGTGATCTCTTCTTTGAACGTGATTCAAGAAAATATAGGATTACATTTCCCCATTTTTTTGAACTTACACACAGAGGAAAAAATACATGGCTATAGACGGTGGTGCAGTAAAATGTGTTTTCACCAGAAAAGGAATGACCTATAACTCATGAGTGGCAGAGTCTCCAGTGAGTTATGGAGGTCATTCTTTCATGTGAGGAAATGAATTGCATTCATTATACCTTGCCCCACATCTATACGTTTTGTTATTAGCACACCAGATGGGATTTTAATTTTGTACTGCTTGCTCATTCATTTTTACTTTTTGAAAGAAGTATCAACATGAACTGTGTTAAACTAAGGCATTGATAATGAAGCCTGGGCTTGATCCTGTGGTTTAGTCCTGTGTGATGTCCTTAGCTCACAGGAGCAGTCCTGCTTCAGTGTTTGTAATCAGAATATTTAGGTGAGTCTGAAATACAGAAGTATGGCTCACAGGACTGGGTTGATAATTGTTCAGTGTCCAACTGGAGAGACAAAATACATACGTAGATATACAGGAACATACATTAGATATGCAGAAGGCTGACCCAGGAGCGAAACAATCGGTTAAAGCTTTGTTGGATGATCTGTCGTTTGGCTTGTTCAACCCAGCTGAGTTTTCTTTCTGCATTCAGTGGGAGCATAGTCAGGCCATTAGAGGCTACCACATTTCAAATTAGACTTTGCAATGCTACAGTAATTCCTATCCGAAAACATCCCAAAACAGACCCATTGTTTTTATTTTGTGCTGCAGTCAGTATTGCTGTTTGGAGACTGCCACGGAGAAATCAGGAACAGGGTGCACTAACTGCACAAAGCACTGTCTTCTTGAGCATTAGAGCCCCTCTCTGATGGGCAGAGTTTTCCCCTTCATGCAAGTGAAAAAACAAGGCACAGACTAACTCAGACAGCTCCCCCCAGACAAACACAGTAAGAGCAGGCCTTGTGCTAGTACTAGGCTCTTGACTTTCTCTTTTGTGTCTTTTTGCACAAGATCAGTTTGCCTGTCTCTGGAAGGGAGAGCAGCCCAAGCAGATCATACACCTGAACTTACTCTGTTCTCAGCCAGAGCCACAAGGACACAGGGTGGGGTGTGTGTAAGTCCAATGCCACGGGCATGTGCATCCAGCCCTGCACATGGACTTGCTCATTCAGTTTATTGCCAGGAGTGTGGGCAATGAAATGAGCTTGGCTTGAAAATTCAGAATCACCTCCCACAGACAGTTGCATCCCTGTGCTGACTGCTAAAAGGATCCTGAAATTATACTTTGAGAATCATGGTCAAAGTGTATGATTCAAGCCTCGCAGTCTTGCTGGTGGCCGTTGAAGCAGTAAGGATCTGCTCTCTCCCTGCTGGCTGCCAATGCAGTCACCTCTACCTGAGATGGAGATGGCGTTTCCCACCGAAGAAGCCACCAGCCGAAAACCTGGCCTCGGAGCTCCACCTAGAGGTCCTCCCGGGCGAGGTCTGAGGGCCCCTCACCCCGGCAGCGCTTGGCAGTAACCAATGGCATCGCCAGCTCAACTGGCTGCCTGACTTTGCTCCTGCTCCTCGCAGTAAAAAGCTTTTCAGCTTTCTATAACTGAAAAAGAAGCATGTCAGGTTTATAAAGCTTTAAAAACGACCGAGGTCCACGCTTTGCCACAAGATTTCACTAGAGAGATCAGAAGGTGACTGCTGAAACAATGTTAATTCTGCTCAGCTGAGCAGCCTCATGCCCAGAAGAGCTGACCTTTCTCTCTGGTTGAATATATCCATTTTCTTTGTCTCACAGTGTACGTTACAACTTTGCTATGCCTCTATAAATGCCCACAGAAACAAAGCCACATAGCTGGGATGGACCTAGCACTAGACCAACATCTACCAGCTAGGAGATGTCATATCTTTTATTTTTCCTCACCTAACACACAAAGTTCTGCCAGAGACAATGCCAAGCAGAGGAGGACAGCTGGGAACCCCTGCACAAGACAGCTGTGTCCTGTGATCAGGACACAGGGTATGGACTGTCTCAAGCCCATGAAGTCCACATGACACGGCGCTGACATGTGCTGGGAATGGCACAGGCTGTGGAGTCTCCACCACCACAGACAGGGTGCAAATGCTAATCCCGCTGCAGAGACTGGCCAGCAATGAGAACATAAATATCCAATGATTAAAAATCAGGAAACAAGATGCCCCAGATAAATACTTGCACAATAATATGACCACTTAAAGGTTCGAAATATATGACTCTGGCCATTAAAACTGAACATGAAGAAAAAAAATGAAAAACTTGAATTCTTACTTTTATCTGTAGATAAAGCAAACCCAAAATTTAAAGTACAGTAGAAAGTGTTATGTACACACAGATGTGTTTCTTCTCTTTTGCCATAGTAATCAGAATATGAAACATCCAGGACCACTGGGCTTTTACCTATATGTTTACAAGAACTAACTAGCTAAACATTAATTATTTGATGCAGTGAGGTTGCTTGAAGTATGGGTAAGGAGAGAGAGAACAAATAAGAGCAGAAGTACTTTCAACAGGATTTACTTGTATGCTGAAAGGAGTTAAAGGTACTCATGGAGATATATGTTAATAAACCCCAGAAGTGTTACAGTGTTCAATGGAGACACAAGATTCATTTAGCCCACTATGCTGGAAGATGATCTTAAAATGTTTTAAGGCAATACCTTCTACAGCTATTTACATGAACCTAGATAAAAAGGTCATAAAGATCAACATAATAAATACTTGTGGGATTCTAATTGTCCCTGGTTTTGTACTTCCTAATTTAAAAGTCTGAAATAAATGTCACATCAAAGAGTTCAAAAAGAAAAACATTTTTGTAAGATCGAGCTGTATAATAACAAGCTCACTCCAAGACTGCCATCTGTTTTCAGTCGCTTTCATGTGCCTGTGATATCACTGTCACTAAAACACTGTGAGGTTTTGCCAAATGTGTGCCACCTTACGTTGAGTAACTTCTGTGTGCATCTCCATTGGAAATGAATGGGCACCATTGTAACTAGAGAAGAAATCAAATGCTGGAAAAAAGTTTATACAGGTAAGGCAATGTAGCAGTAAAAGCTCTTCTGAGACTGTGTCTGTAGCTGGATACTTACAGTTAACATGGCAAACATCAGCTGGCAGACGTTGAAGGCGTGCCTCCAGTTGTGATACAAAACCATCCGATAATTCTTCCTAACCGTCAAAAGCCACCTACACAGCGTCTGAAGTGGAAAGTACAAATTGTATCAGGCCTACTAAATGTGTACAAATGGACAGAGCAGTGCCAAGACAAAAGCAGCAGATATCTCTGCAGCACAGATGGTTACCTCGTAGTCAATTTTAAATTTCTGAACCATTCCAAGTTCCATGAACATCCGCAGGGCTGCAGTAATCATCGCATCCACATCAAGTGAGAAGTCATCAAAATGGATATCATCAATGCCAAGCTCTGACACCAGAGGGATATTTGCTGCCTGAAAATGCCAAAGGGGAAACTTCTGATTCAGAACTTGGGTGTTTTTTTCTTTGTCTTTCAAGAAACCATCAAAACATCCATTCTGACCTGCCAAAGATCCCCTGCTTGATTTGAATGCCAAGCAATATAGTCTTCATCCGAGAAACACAAACATGTCAAGCTAACAGAGCAGGGTAACAGTGGGAAGACATAGTGTGGGGAGGAAGTATGCTCACCATCCCAACTAGTGCCTGTATATATAGCATGTAGATTGTGAGAGCTGACCACTTTACAGCTACTGCAGTAGCACAATATATTCCAATGCAAATCACAATGCTGTAATGCGAGAAACATCTGGATGGCCAGCAGCTGGGAATTCTAATTGCTACCATTCTGAAGTGCAAGTAAATATACTGCTCTGCAGAATTTCTTCATCCAAATGTCTTTACGTTCATAAGCACACAAGTGCCCTTTGCTTTAACACTGTTCATTACACATTCATAGAATCAAAAAAAAGTAATAAAAGAAATGTCTGGCAAAAGCATTTTTCAGATTAAACAAAAATAATTTTCAACATACTGGTTATGTAAAAATTCAACAAACAGCAGCAAAGGCCTTACATTTTGCTTCATCCACGTAACAGCAGACTTTTGTTCTGTTCCTAAGAGAGGAATGAGATTTTTGCACACATAAAAACATAGGGATGGGTGTGCAGGAATGGCCAATGCACACAGCTGCACACACAGATGTGTTGTGGCTGGCCCAGTGGCAGCACCTGCAGAAGCCAGGCAGAGGTGCTGACAACCCTCAGGGGCTTATTTGCCCTTCCTTACACCCCTTTGGCCTTGCCACTCATCTCCCTAGAGAGGGCAGGGAGAGGAGGCTGCAATTGCTGAAGGAGCATTTGTTCCTTGTCTCCCACAGTGAGAAGGTGATGGCTCAGGTAGAAACCTCACAAAGGTGCTGGATCCAACCCATAGGCTGGATCATGCTGAGTTAGTTAAAATGGTGTGGACTCAGCTGGTGTGGCACATCCAGCTACTCACTTGCATAAAATACCAATTTGTTCTTGCAACTGTAAGTTAACCATCACAGTAACAGCTTCTATGGTTTCCTTTCTGAATACTTGTGCTTTGAAATACTGCACCCTAACTACAAATTACTGACATGTAAAAAACTTTTTCTGGCCCAAGGGAAAATGCCACCTCAGTAACTATTTTATGCAGAGATTAAGCTGTTTAGCTATACTATGTAAGAGAAGATGATGTAAACCTGCCGTAAAATAATATTAACATTGCAGTATTAACTTATTTGCTAGCTAGAAGAAAACTCGTTTCAGTTCAGCACCCAGTAAAGCATGCCAATACCACAAAAAGTCAAGACATTACTCCAGTGAGGTTAACTGACATAGGAAATACAACGAAACCATCAAATCAAATATCATCCAGGGACACAGCTGAAGAACCTCTGGAACCTGCAGGCAGAGATATAAGCACTGCTAACTGCATACTTTGTCTGCTAATATAATTATCCAGATCAAATCAGTTCAGCTTTTTTTTTTTTTTTTGAATAATTACCGAAATATTTGAAATTTGTTGAGACTACCCCAAGAGGAGCTACATGTTAACACCTTTAAGATCTGTATGAAAAGCTATGTATTCACTTCTGAGGTGAAGAAAGAAAGAAAATACAATTAGGTCTGAAACATGAACAGCGGTGCAGAGACCATGCTGCCCAGACCTTCAGTGGTCTTATGAAAATTGTGACATTTTTATCATTCAGTTATTCTTCAGAACTTTGGGGGATACTCAAGATGCGTATTAATACTTCGTCATTACTAAATACACTCATTACATAGGAGGTGCACTCTCTATAAAGTGTCTCTGAGGGAAGAAACACATTTGTCCATCTTACTTGTTTGTTCCTTAGAGAGAAGTTTAGATAATAAAGATGCTGAAACAAAAGCACTTGATTGTAAGTAGACCTACTTGAAATTTTTTAATTGAAACTATCTTTACAAACCAACTGCTGCATTTTCATTCACTTTGAAATGGGCTCAAATTAAAATTTTCCAATTTTTTTTTGTCCTCTTAAAGGAAAACAGTTATTTTCCTTGCTATTTTTTACTGGAAACAAACACTTTTACCAACATGTTACAATTCAAGGAAGAACACTTGAAGCAGTTGCTCAACTACAATTGTTTTTCCCTTTATCAACCACTGGAAAAGTAACAGTATATTCCAAATATCTTACATACTAAACAACAGGATGTTAACAAAGCAAGTCAAAACCAATTTCTTCCCACATCATTCTGAAACTTTTAAATATTTATGAGGTTTTACACTCCTAAATTTAACAGGAGTGCCATAATCCAAAATAACTGCTGAATTAATAACCAGGAGATAACATTTGTATAAAAGAACCATTTGCTTTACAACAGCAATAAAGGAAACAACAGAATTATGACTGTTGAGGCTAATTTGAATAATGTTTAAAAAATTATATGTTGTGGGGCTGCAGCAATATTCTGGCTGCACCTGGCATTGTCTGTCCTCTGCCTCTTCTGCTGGAAATGCAACAGTCCGGGGTTTATAGAAGAGCACTCATTAAAACTTCATTTTTTTAATTACAAAGATATAAAAAATATTCATAATACAGAATATTAAAACATATCCATCCCTGAAATTTTGCTGCGCTACAGGACAAATTCTAGTGGGTTTCTTAAAATAAACAGCACTAATAGCACTCTCTTCCATGAAAACAGAGGGGTTGAAAGTACCATGACAATAAGAGGAAGGGGCAAGCAAATAAAATTCAAGTTACAATGAAATTATTTTTAAAGCACCACAGTGATTTAAAATCACTTAAAAGGCTTGCTTCCTGTTGAACATTTTGAAGCTCAATTTCCCCTTCCTAAAAATAATTAACAACATTATACTCTGAAGTCCTTTTACTCTGAGAACCAAATTTCAACACTCTTCATCCTTGAGAAAAATCCACATGACTCATCTGTGAGCTTATGGTAGATTAAAGCTGGGTGTGCCCCCTCTGGTTACATCTCCAGACCCCCGGTACTAAAGCAAAAATTTGTCTTGAAAGGAACCATGAACACAAGTTGGGCTTGTGAAGTTGGGCTTGAAAGGCAATGGATTTTGCCTAATGAAGTACAAACTCAGCAGTTACTGGCCTGGGAAACTATCACCACTTGCAGACAGCTTGAAAAAGAGGATGTCATGCCCCCAAGTGAGAGTATAAAGACAAGGTCTGTAGCTGCGCCACACTCAAATGTGCATGGAATGGAGTAGGATGGACACAAGAAGGAAGAAAAGTGCCTTTGTACTCAATTCAGGATGAGAGAGATTCTCCTTTCCTCATTGCTCTTTCCTGTCATGTGAATTGCTTCACAGCCTGCTTGGTCTATGTGAACAGCTAGGAGACGAGTGACTTGGTGAGCCTTACCTTACACCAGCTATCTCCAAAGGGCCATATGTTACTAATAACCATCATACTTCCAAATATATCAAACACCAGCGTGGTTTCTACCAACAGTAAAGTCGCAATTCTGGGCACTATAAAAGACAGCCCATGGGATAGTGTTTCTGCTTCAATTTTTTATTAATAAAGATTTGGGCTGCTGTGGATGAACAAAATCTAAGAAGGAAAACTTTAGGAAAAATGAGAGCCTCAGTGTTGCTAAAGACAACTATTTCACAGTTTTAGAAGCATATATAAAATATATGCTATATAAAATGCTTTCTGTATATTACTAGCATGCAACCAGATAACAATGAAGAAAAGTATTCATTCGTACTCATTTTTTCTTCTGGGCAGTATGTGTCTATGTGTAAACGCATGTCAGAAAAATGTGGTATAACATGCACTCACACACAGAGCATTTTACAAGACTCTCAGTCCAAGGGCTGAACAAAGTGATCACAAACAATCAACATAAGCAAAAGTGAAGACTTCTGCTGCTCCTACTGAACACATTTCCTGAATGAGAGAAGTTTTACATTCAGCTTGGTTACTGCTACTGCAAATAGCTTTCCTTTCAGTCCTACTTTCAGTTCCTGTCATATAACACACTAGTACCTTCATAATGACCAATATCATTATTGAGAAAATACATGCAAAGCATACCATTAAATGCTATCTTACAAATTAACTTTAAATCAGTTTTCTGTTATAAATAGTACAGGAATGATCCCTTGGAGATGGGTGAAAGAAAAAGGAAATTTACTGGCCTGAATAACTTGCAGGTATGATAGTTGCTTTAAACTCACGATAGTCTTTCCAAACATGGAAGAAACTTTATGGATTCCCCTACAATCCACAAAGTTTACAAACCAAACTTGCTGTATGAGTTGGAATTCTGCTTTTCAGTATGTGAAAGCCATACTAAGCTAAAGTCTTCTCATTCCAGCTAGTCAGATGTACTGCCAGTGGAGAGCAGCACACAGGTCACATGCTACCAGCCTAAAAAATGGTCAGAGGGAGATAACTTCTTATAGAGGGGAAAAGTGTAGCATGTCAGAATCAAATATAAAATAGCCATTTGGGTATTTAATAATCTCTTATAGTAGAATGTGGTTATGAGACAGTCTGGGCCAGTGATGGAGAGAAGGCAGTTTCAAGGGGGTGATTACATCTGTCTCACCTTGCCATAATCCTTTTATTCTATCCTTATTTCCTACAAATTGGCACACACTGATGAGCATCTTAAGGAATTTCTTAAAGAGAAGATACCTATGGCTCAAGGTTCTGATTGTAATAATTTCATTCAGCATTGCACACTATATGAAAACAGAGGTTTTGATCCCATTTGATACTAAGAACACAGGACAAAAATATTCAACAGACCAACAGGGAAGGCTTACTAAATGATTTTACACTAACTAACAGCATATACTTCATGATCTTCTATATCCATACTTGATAATGTGATAAAAATCAGATGTAAGAAAACTGCTAAGTTTCTAAGGTAGCAAAAGAGTAGCAAAACATTATGGTATGCCTCTTAACTTCCAGGGACGCTGTTTGAGTCACGGGTTCATGTACTGTTTCAATAGTGGGTCAGGATCTGACCTCGTTTAAAGTGAAACTGGAGTTTCAGATAACAAGACATAGACAAAAAAATAAGACTACCCTTTCCAGTACCTCTTCACCTAGTATCTCTCTCAGAAGATCAGGATCTGAAAAACCTTAAAGGCTTATCATCAAAACCTGCACAGAAAGCATCAAAGTGAAGAATATTTAAATTCCTTCTTCATCTCCCACTTATCCTTCTATCAAGTCATATTGGAGACAGTTATTTCTGATGGCAAAGATTTTTATTTGTAAAGAGTTCTTTTCATGTATCAAGGCCTCTAAAACACTCATTTAAATTTTTAGCTCTACGCATCTTTTAAAATTTATCTTTATAGTCAGTTATTAGCAGTAGTGGTCAAATTTTGCACTTCTTCATAGTCATGGAAGACTAAAGCCTGTTATGTTCCAGTCTGACACATTTCTTACTCTCTCCAAAGGGGAAAGAATCAAATGTTTCAGCTCAGGGATATTTTAATGTGTAGAGCAACCTGGCTTTTAAAAGCCTCCATCTGTTCCTGCAGACTGTGGATAGCGTCTCTCTGCCCTTCACAATGCTGAGTTAGCACCTCTTTTCCAATGGCCAACTGCAGTAGAAGCAGGACAGTGGCATTTAAAGGGAATTTTACAATATTCACAGTAAAGGGAAGTGGGTGTGGAAGAGACTTAAAGTATGCACACATTTTCTCTGCTTTAGATTTTTATTCTAGTAATTTTTAATGTGATTATAACAGTAGCTTTGCTGCTGCTTTCAGGAGTGAAACTGCCAAGAATCACATATTCATTTAGGTGGGAAGGGAGCTCTTGAACACAGGCAGTCCAATGCCCCACCTCAAGCAGAGTCAAAAAACCTCTCAACTTTATTATCTGTTCAGCATCTTTCACCAAATTTCAGTTCTCTGAATGAGGTCACTGTATGAAGGGATGCTCATATAACCACAAGTGGAGACCGGAATGAGATAGGAATGGGGTTTGGACTCATCTGAAGGCAGATGGATGAAAACATGAAATAAGTAGACCTCACACTTCCAGATAAACAAGCTTTGTGACCATCAGATGTACCAGATTCCCTGTTTCTGTGTGCCAGACTCTGTGTTTTATCCAACAACTGTTCAGATGTAAGACGTCAACAGTCTCTGGAACAGGATTTTACGTGTTTAAAACCTCTTCAGAGTAACCCAGCACACAATCAGAGGGTTTCAATTGTGAAATCAAATGCCCAAACTCTGCCCAAAGTCCCACAGTGGGTGTCTGAGCCCTTTGCTAGAAAAGGTCTTTCACTGTTTTAGTCCAAGTTTCACACCTGTAAACTGAGACTAATGCTGCTCTTGCTTCCCATCTGCAGCTGAAGCACATACATGTGGTACATACCACTTCATCTTCAGCCTGCAAATTAACAGCCTAACATGGAATTTAGACATGAAATGTGGAGGAAAGAAAGTTGCATTTAGTCTTGTTTCAAAAAGTTTGACCATTTAACAAATATAACTACTGCTTAATATGAATACTGGTATTTGCTTTAATTAAAATAGAGGCTTCATGACATTAAGAAAGCTATTTATTCTGCCTCTTCTTTTCTTTACAAGAAAAGTAGCCATTAAGCAATATATCGCTACACAATACAGCATTTAGGAAATTTCTTTACTATCATGCACTCTGAGCTTAGGACAAAAATACAGTACCTAATTTCTGCTTTTGGTATAAAGCTCTATGTGTCTGAGAAAAGGATTGATTTGTTATAATTTTATTTTTAAAAGGGCAAGGGAAGATACGTCATTACAGCATTACACATGCTATTTCCAGAGGTAAGCCCAGAATTATAGCTAAAAAGCTGGAAGTATTTTGAATGTTTCTAAGTCAAACCTGTCTAAACATAGCACTTTCTGAAACCGGGACCCATCAAAAGGAATAATAAACTTCAGAGACAAAAATATTACATTTAAAATTTTGTTACAAACTATAAAAGACACAGAATACATTATTTATGTTGCTAAAAATCAATCCTTGATGTTAAAGTCATTTCCTAGTACACAGAACAAAAATATACGGCCATCTATAAAAAGGAACAAAAAATTTCTATTTTAGAAGAACAGAGATATAAAATAGAAGCAATTAATGGTCTGAGCATCTATTATTCTTAAGGCCCAAGTCCATAACCACAGCAGCCCAGGACTGGAGTTTTACAGGGCACGCACATTGGACACAATGATCTCCTGAGGCGCGCAGGGGAGCGTTCACATCCCTTTGGCTAACAGTGATTAAGAAATAAGCAGTGTGTCACATACTACAGGCTAGCAACTGTCGACTTTTTATGACCATTAGTGCAGATTAGAAACTCATACAAAAGGGTCTATTCAGCCTCCATCCCAGAATTTTAAACAAACACAAGCAACAAACCTAGGGCAAGTACTTCTCTGTGATACAAAAAGTGTCAGGCACGCAGGCTGCCATTTCCCACAACAGCCTTACTTTGTTTTGGTAGGCAGAAAATCAGCCTTGTTGCTCCCATGAAGAGCAAAATGGGCAATGCAGATTGACCTCCTCATGCCTATAAATTTTGCAGGCTGAGGAAGGAGGGATATAAGGTAGCCTTCTGCTCCACCAGTCTATGTAGGAAGGGGAGGGAAGGCTCTAGCTGCTTCCTTGAAGACTCAGAAGAGGAAAAAGATGATTAAGTGTGGAAGGAACAGGGTCAGGGTTTTTCTCACAGAGCACACAATGTGAATGCACAGGGAGGACCTGATTCTTTAGGTGGTAAACAGCCCAAACTGTGCCCTGAAATTCTCAGTCGGACACATGGTGTTAGAGAGTGCATGAGAGAAAAAGCACTAAAAAAAAACAAAACAAAAACAACAAACCAACAAAACCAAACCACCACAATAAAACCTATCCCACCCACCAGTGACACAATGGTGTATACAGTGGTATTACACCAGTTCTTCTATCCCAGTGTACCCCAGCAGCACTCACTGCACCCAAGCCAGTCTGTAGGACTGCTAGTCACCGTGGGGCCACAGCAGTGTTGCAGGACTGCAGAGCAATGGCACTGGATGGTGTTCCTGCTGGCCACTGAGATTCTGTTTCTGAGCACCTGTGACAAATCTTGCTGGCAATACAGTGACTAGTGGTGAAAGTTATGCAAATATATGAAAGGACTACTGCTCCACTGGGGAGAAAGTCCTATTTCAGATCTGCTAGAGTGACAGCTATAACAGAAAATTGTCAGGTAGGCAGTAAATAATACTGAAAACACCTTCAAATTTACAACATACGTATACAGAAAAGCTACAGAGAACGTAGAGTGATTATCCTTAAAATATGTTTTATCTTTGTCTTTTTTCTCCCTAGTTTTCATCAAGTTCTGATTGCAGGTTTAAAAGAAATCCACCTATCCTATTCTGAATCTATAAATCACTCCTTAGGAGTACTCAGGACTGCCCAAAAGAGCATTCTCTGGATAAACAGAGCTTCACCTTGCTACATTTTAAAAAACCAAGCGGGTTACCCTGTGCAATGCTTCTGCAGCACAGACTATGAACACAGAGCCCAACTCCTCTCCCTGTAGCAGAATGTGCACCCTCCCAGCACCCTCCATTCCACAAAGCACACCAGCAGACAGAGCCTGAGCAGCCAGCCTACACGGTGGCACAGAGATCTAGATCACACACAACCCACAGTCTAATCACCATATAGTTTTGGAGAAAAAATAAAATGTACAGATCATGCCTTTTCAACAAATCCAAATAATATATATATAATAACACATATATCTTACATTTATAAATAAATGCTCTTTACCTCCTACCTACTTACAGCTTATATACATTTATGCATTTTATCTAAACAAAGTTTCATCTAAACAAAGTTTTCATCTATCACTGCTTTGAGGTGAAAGGCTGCAACACAGCCATAAATACTTGTTTCTTGTCATTCATGAGGTTCTTAATACAGGTCTTACAATACACATTAATTGGCCCCTACGAAAATACCCTTGTGATGTTTGACTGATAGAGCTGTTCCTTTCCTCCTAGACACCTTGCATCTGCCAAATTAATGTTTCTAATATAACATCTTATCCTGTGCTTAGACAGTGCTGCAGAGAGGCTGCAACATCATATGAGGAGGTATGAATCTCAGTGAAGAGGTCTCTCTGTGTGACTGTTTTAGGGACACTGAGGATTGTCCATGTCAGGCACAAACACCTCAGCCCCCACTGAGGCAGGCTGACTCAGAGAGGCCGCCAGCGTGCAGCCAATGTGTGTGCACGCGTGTGTGTGCGTGTGTGGGTGTGGGGTGTGTGGGTATGGGGGGCTGTGTGTGTGTGTGTGTGTGTGTGTGTGTGTGTGTGTGTTCAGAGCTGGGTGAAGCTCGCTGCAGTGCACAAGATGACAGAACACTTCACAGAAACAGCCTCATAAAATATTCAGCTTCTTGTTTCTGCCTGGGGTACAATCTGCACACTTTCCATGCAGTTGCAGCAAGAAGGAGAAGTGCTAGAGTCTATTTCTCATACCTTTAAAGTGTTTACATTTTAAATTTGAAAGACTAAAAATGCAAAAGCACTGATGTAATTTCTCTGTTAGAAAGTACATCTACTCTGCCTGGGATTTTTCACAGGCTAAACCAAGAGGCTTTCGAGACTAAAACAATAGAGGAATCCCCCCCTAGGCAGGCAATGAAACAGTGTAATAAATAACCCACAGAAGGCTGTAATCACAAGTATTTTTTTACATTATATGCACTAGATGTAGTTGTGCTTGGATGATGCAGGCTCATACACCCCAAATACAAACTGATCTAGAAAACAAGCGTGCATCCATGTAATCTTTTCCTTCAAACAATCCCAGAGGGCGAGTTAATGCTGCACAGGAGCACAGGCACTCTCACAATGGCGTGTGGGAACAGGTCTTTCAACACAGCCTGGCTCTCACAGAGAAATGAAAGAAGCAATGCGGCGGATTCCAGACGGTGGACGTAACGTGGCTGACCCTGAGGCTGCTTCTCCCCAGTCTCCGGGTGACTGGCCTAAGAAGGACACGCTGCCTGTGCAGCTAAGATATTCTACCGCAGGCACAATCACAAACATTACAGTGGTGTGAAACTGCACTGGTATTACCTTCCTCGGGATTTTACAGCTTCGCAGAAATGCTGCCAGGGGATCAGCCTGAAAGTGGAGCAAGGATGGCACCCAGTGGCCAAACAGATTCACCTCAGAAGAACATTCCTCATCTATTTCCCATTCTCCACTTCCAGGAGTTTTCATTATGAAAAGGTTCTAGCTCTAACATGAACTTACTGGGCAATGTCAAAAGCCTTTAAAGGACACTGCCTTCTTCCTTGGGGAAACATTTATGCTTCCTTTTCTTAAATATTATGTAACAAAACCTGCCTATAGAAATATTGCCCTTAATAATTTAAAATCAATACCAGTAAACATTTATGATAAACAGCTGAAGCCAGAACACTGGAGAGAAGGAGAAAAAAAGAAAGTATAGAACATGCTAGAGGAAAAAAAAAGACACTTATTTTCCCCCTTTTTTAAAAAAATCAGTAAAACTACTAAGGAACTTCTTTAATTTTAAAATTAACAATGATAATATTAATGCAAATTAGAAAATTTCTATTCAGATAAAGCTTGGTGAAAAGTAACTTGATCTTTTAAACAGGAAATTCCCAGTTACAACTGTCAGTCTACTGGGTCTATAAAAACAATCCAAGAACAGATAAATAAAAAGCAATTGCAAATGTGAAATATTATGCCATTTTTTGGACTTACTTGACAAGTTCTTTCGTTCACGAGTTGAACCAAACAGTGCAATGAGCACTGTTAGTGGGCCAGTCTGGGAATGCAGACTGGGAATGCAGACTGGGAATGCAGGTCTCAGAACAGGGAGCAGTCACACACAGGGTTAGCTCCAGGGATGTCTATCAACTGCACGGGTAATAATTTCCTCCTTATTGGTGGCAAAAGAACCACAAAAAAAATCACAGTGAGGAACTCCTAAACTACCACCATCCACTGAAGTATCTCATTTTTTAAAATTATACTGGTCCAATTTAAGTGCACAAGTCTTTGCTAGATAGATTTTCTTCTTGTTTGAAAAACCTTTCCAAACATAAATTCACAAGTCAGTCACTGACTGAACCATACTACTTTATCATTTGACAAGTGCTGATTTTTTATTTAATCATTCATCAGATATTTCTCATGCTTGCATGACATTTTAAATGTATTCTGTGCCTTATCACTTTTTGCATGGCTGTCGGTTGAATGGGATAGCAATGTTGAACTGTATTTACTCCTTGATGCTTTCCAGTTGACAAGACATTATTTCGGAGTATGATAACTGATCAGATTGAAGGACAGACAACAGGATCATAAATCATTTCATGTTCACTTAGGAGCAATGCTATGTCCCCAACAATTGGTATTTCCAATTCAGTTTTCTAAGCATTCTCAAGCACTGGACCAACTGTGGTGTCAGATATGAAAACAGATGCAAGAAATCCAAAACTTCCTATAGAAATAAAATGCATTATTTGAGAGCAGGAAAGAAGTAGCACACTTTTTAAAATTATTATTATGGGTAAATTAATAACTGTGTTTTATTACTGCTCTGCTGAAAATTTCTGTTGTTGGAAGTATGGCTGTATTAGTGCGCATTATTACTAAGAAACTGAAAAATAGCCACTATTGAAGGCAATAAGTAATATTCTAAAGTAATTAGAATGCTTTTTCAGTACTGTAAATTAATATTAGAGAAGAAACTCTTAGAATTATTATCTAAATCAACTGTAATCTATTCAAGCTTTAGAGAAGAAGGCTTTTTAAAAAAAATTGTACACAGACCAATTTTGACCATGAACATAATTTTAATTTTCTGTTGTTTTCAGTGATCGAAGTTTAGTACTTGTTAAGGTATTTAACTAGGAGACGTCAGCTTTGTTCTAGCTATGAAGTAGCTGATTTTAGAAGTAGTCACTATTTAATCTAATTTATTTAGTCTAGTTATAGTTAATCTAGTCTTTGCAGTCAGAAGATCAAATGTTGATTTTGCCCATCTTTTTCAATCCTAAACCTTAACCTCCCTTCTTTTTAACCTACAGTATAATTGTATTCAGCGATTACTCTGTATAGCATAAACACTTAAAAATAAATACATTTTGCCTTTGCATATCAAAGTATTCCACAGGAAGGTCCTTATTGCCATCTGCCATTACACTCTTGTCCTGATATAATTCACAGACCAGAACCTGTTCCTTGCTGAAAGAAGCCCATCTCTTTTAAAAGCTCATTTAATGAGCTGTGCTGAACTTACAAATGAACAGGAAAAAAAAATTGTCTGTACCTGGATATATGATTAAATTTTGGGCTTTAAGTAGTTTCCAGACCACAGGTTTCTTTCTTAGGTTTCTTTTTTCTGCCTTAACTCTCCAAAATAATATATAGCTTTTCCTCAAGAGAAAGATTTTTTTCTGAACAGGATTTACTTATCTCCTACACTACAAAGTAAACTGATTTTGTGTGGGCTTATCATACAAATGCAACACAGTTGCATCATACAAATCTGCAGTCAGAAAGCAGAGAGTGTTGAAATTTTTCACAGAAATGTTTTTTCTGTCCCCTCTTGTCAGATGGAAAACCAAAACATAAAGAAGTGTCCTTCCCTGTTCAGAGGACATGACAAAATGAGGGCAAAGAACCTGCCCAGTTAGACTAAAAATATTCAGAGGTGTGCAGACAGGGTGCATGTATTCTCATGACTGCTCTAACCTCCCTTTACTCCTCTATAGCCAACAAAGCAGGCTGGCCCCTTCAGAGAGCAGCTCAGTGCCTGAGCCTCACCAGGTTAAATTGCACCTTGTGAACCCTCCCTCCACTACATTTTCAAGAATTCACATTTCATCTGCCCTGGAGGTAAAGGAACATTTCATTCCAGGAGGTCCATGTTTTCACCTGGAAATAATAGATGTGGTCATTTTAGAAATACAAGAGGAATCCTTTCAGTGATTGTTTACAAAAATTTAATCTCATCTTGATCAGCTACGAAGCCATAAAATACAAATGCTGAAATACCAATAACACCAAATGTTTACATTTTTGAAAGCAAATTCAGAATTCCCATTATCATTTCCTCTTAATTATCCCAAGAATTAGGGTAGACACTACAGTATGACACTAGTCTAGTAAGACAGCTCCAGAAGTAATTCATACATGGGTGCCCCTCATGCCTCTGACACACTGAAGTTGTCCCACTTTCCCCATGGAAGAAATAAAAGCAAAAAACTCTTTTTTTTTTTTTTTTTTCCCTCACAAACTGTTATATTGCTCTTTTATATGCCTTTTTCTCAATGAGACCTATCATACTGGAATAGGTTTCATTCATAACAGTAACAATATCTGTATGAGAAGAGCTGTTGGATTAGGAGCAATGCACCTGAGACTTTCAGGTGCTGGAGCAGAGACAAGGAGCTGAAGAATAGCTTAGCAGGGCGATCCAGAAATGCTTCCGGAGCAGCTGGTTGAGAAAGGAGAATAAACAGCTCATACTAAAACAAACAATTTGACAAACTTGGGGAGTTTTCATCAAACTCTGATATCTGCAATTTCTGAGATTTATGGCAGTAATGATCAAGTCAACGCACATTTAATTTTAAACATGGAAGGCACAGTCTCTTTTCTGGGTGATAAAAAGCGATGCAAAGAATGCTCTTTCTTTCTTTCTTTCTTTTTTTTTTTTTGCCCAAGCTGTACTGTTGGAAGGCATGGATAAATAACACAATAGCTGTGTCAAACCAAAGGCTCTTCTAAGCCCTGTACTCTAGCTTTTGTGAGCAACCAAGAGCAGGGAAGACTATCTGAACTAAGAAAACATAGTTCCTTGGTGCACACTTCTAAGCTCTAGCAAGCGGCACTTCAGAGATTTCCTGAGCCAGGGATGACTGTCTTCATATAACAGTCCAAATTTGCCTTTTCCTTCTGTTAATTCATTATTTTTAGCTCATTAACATCTACAGGAAGAGGTCATATACTTCAAGTTTACTGAAGAGAGATTTTTAGTCGGATTCAAATCTGTACCCTGATAATTGACGCCCCTAAACCTAAACACTGTACGAGAAAAGACCATGAACGATCTCTCCCTACTCCTTTTCTCCATGCTATTTCCTCTCAACACTGAAATGGAAAAGATTTTTTAGTTGTATCTTTGAACTACAGAACGCTATCCTGATGTCAAGTGATGACAGCCTCACATTACCGAAATTAGTATAAACCCCCTACTATTTTATCTTTAATCATTATTTATTATTTTTAATAATTTTCAGTGTGTGCAATATGTTCCCCACTTCTTGTTTCCATGACAACTGAAGGCATAGGCACATGTAAAAGTGCGTGAAATCATGTAAGACAATAAAGACCTGTTTCATGAATTATGGAACTCTTAACAATGTGCTTTAGGTCTTGTCTTATGTGGGCAGTGCATGTAGAAAAGCAAAGAAAATAAGCTCTGTTTTACATCTTGTGCACACGTGCATTTCTCAAAAGGGAAAAAGGGAACACAGGTCAATATTAACACTTAAGCCCTGTATACCCTCAAGGTTCCTCTTTTTTTTTTTCCCCATTGTTGCCTCTCGCTGTGCTACTTGAGCAGCAGGAGTAGCACCGAGGAAAAGCTCAGTGCCAGCACAGACCCTCCTGCAACAGCCAAAGATGAGTCCAAGAGAGTATGTGTGTGACTAGCCTTGGAGCACAATCTGAAAAACACTTAAACATGGGAATAACTCCCAGCACTTAATAGAATTGTAGGTCTCTAAAGAGCTGTAAGTTTCACTATATGCATGGCTGGGACCATGGCTTGCAATACTGACTTTAAAGTGTGATTATATGACTTCAGGCCTTGGTAAACCGTGGTTGCTGAACAGATTGAAACAACAGTGTCATCAAAGCCTAAAAAACTCATCTTCTCACTACACATATTTAAATGGCAAATTTTGTAAGGGATCCAAAACACAAAGGTCAGATTGCCTTTATGCAATTTAATTACTGAGGAAGACTATAATGTAATTATTATAAACCATTACAAATGATTTAATTTCCAGAACAGAAAAGTAACTAAAATAGTTCTAAATTGAAAGATAGCGTCACAGCAGAGAATAACATAGCCTGGAAATGCTGCTATTAGATAAAATTCAATTTCTGATTGTGTTGCCCACTGTTACGTATTCAAGGGTGGATACAAAATTGTAACAGCATAAGATATGAATAAAATAATTTTATATCATACATGTAACATACTCCAATTATCAAATTCACTTAAATCCATCATCTTTCATGGATTCAGCAGTTTACATTGTCATATACAGTAGCAGTTCTAAAAATTGCTTCCTTTTTCATTCAGCCCTTTCCATCATTATTTAGTATAATGTCCGTGGTTTTAAGAGAGATACCAAAGCCTCCCTATGTGGAGGTGGGTCTTATTTAGCCATACCTCTGGCTGTGGAATTGAGAAATACAGGTATTGTTATTCATGCTACAGTTTGAATCGAAGATTCTGCAAAGCAAGCGATACATTATTTTCCATTGTGCAGCTCTCCTGTGTGCTGTTTGACCTAAAAAAGGGAATCTCTCACAAGGCTATAAATAATGCATCACAGTCATTAAATATTGATCTGGCTGATACCATTCACAGCTGCACAATTAGGTTAGCTTTTTAAAAATAGCTTCTTGTATATTACCCATATATAGGACAGTGTTTTCATACTCTCTTTGGAAACTACACTGGTTAAATTTAAAGATGATGCGTGTTTGTGGGACTGCTTGCTAAGTCACAGGACTTGTTCATTACTCTCTCAGAAGTCACTCTTGCCATAAGTATCCTGTCCTAGACACAATTCTGCACTCTTTACTCATGTATCTTGGCTTTCTATATTTGTCTAAAAGAGCTGTTTTTAGGCCTGGGGAGTCTGCATTTCAGTGAGAAGAAACTTGGCACTACAAGGCAATGCTATACGATAGCATCCATCTTAGATTAATCAGACTTCACTAGTCTTACATTCTGTGCCAATAATACAAATGCTTTTAGCTAAACACTAGTACTAGTAAACAATGGAAATAATGGAATAGTCTCAAGTCTAAAATACAAGAGAGAACTGAGTCGTGGCAGTTTTTAAAATCATACCTATTTCTAACTTCTAAAAAAAAAAAAAGGATGTCAATATGGATATGATTCATTGGTGCATTACTTGAGCTTATCCTGCCACATTTCAGGTTTAATTTAGTGTAGTTATGTAGATGCAAATGAGGAGAAGCATTGTGATAAATCAGGCTCAAGACTTCAGACAGACGTTTTCAGATATGCAAGAAATGTTTACACTCAAGGTGTGGTTTTTTTAACTTGCAAGCTCCCCTGAAAAGTAAAGTTTCATTTTGATCCCTGTATCTAGAGCAATGGTATCAGATATCTACATATCGCAGTAATGCAGCATATATCAGAAAGTCTAAAATATATTATGCCATTTATATGAACTTAGCGGTACTTGATTTTTTTGAAGCCATCATAATCTAAGTTTTAAAAAAAGTCAAAGTTGAAAAATATTTAGTAGCAAATATATGTGAAATAATCTGGAAATGGAGAGTCTATGTACAATAGGTACTATAAATTGTATATTTTAGTGGCTTTTTTTTTAATCCTATAAATTATTTACAAAAAAACCCACATCCTCTTTCTTAGAACCTGGAAGTTCTAGTGGCAGATATCCCAAATACAGGAATAACGGCAGATATCCCCCAATTAATTCTGATTAATAATTAATTCTGATTCAATTGCCTGTTATTGAAACTATCAATTAAGCTTCTATATGTCTTTCCCCATTTTAAAAGCCTAGCTGTTTTCAGGAGAAACAATGCATTTTACGTTTTGTGACAACTCAAGCCTTCACTTAACCTACATTTTAAACTGGTATAAAAAGAGGAAAATGGATCTTAAATTTTAATTTTTTTTCCAAGGTGTTCTATCAGAAAACACAATACAAATGACTGACTGCCACGAATAAGTGGATGGAAGGTGGCAGAGGAAATGCTACTATGCAATTTTACAAATGTCAAACAAATCCAAAGACAGACACATCCTGCTGAAATCAAGGACAAACCAACCTCCCATTACCTCCCCCAGGGCCAGACAATCACCTACGAAGACTAAGGGATTTACTCAGCCTCTGAATGCAGATCTCTTCACTTCACCTTGTGTCTACCTGGAGGGCTATAGCTCCCTCTCTTGTTGCTAAAACAAGCTCACCAGGTTAAGGGTGTGAACGTTCCATGCTCACTTGCCCGGGGCGCAGGCAGCAGATGGAGTGGGTGGCTCCACCCAGTTCAGCAGAGCTGCACCTGCCTGAGCAGTGTCTGAGCCCCAGGCCCACCCTGCTCACACTGGCCTCCAGAGAAATGCGTGCCTTGCTACCATACCTGCTAACAAATTCCCAAATCTTTAATGCAAATAATAGAAAGGACTGGTGACACGATTTTTTACAGTAATGATTTGCATAATTGGATTCTCTTCTGAGAAACAGAAACCCCCATCCATTCATTAATAGAACTGTTTCTAAATATATAAACATTTTTAAACCTGGCTTTCAGATTTCTATTAGTGAAAACTATATTCTAGTAACACCTGAAGTGGAATCTCTTCAAAAATCTGCAAAAACCCTATTCAATGTGTATCTATATTGCTGCTTAGTTTATAGACAAGTGTAGAAACCAGGTATGGAACAGGCCAACTCCACGACATGGTCTGCTAGCATACACTCACATTTCATTGCTCCATACTGTGAACTTCGCTCTGTATTTTCCAGCTCCACCACCACTGGTCCTCTGCACCTTTTCCCATCCTAGCATCTGGAGAGGGTTATTTAATTTCTTAAGGGTGGGTTTCTTACTAGGGTGATTTTTTTTTGTTGTTTCATTAATGCTTAGCCAGAATTACTAGCAACAGAGATAAATAAAGATATATATATTTTTACAAAACACACTCACAGTGATTACATTTAATTCTTACCAGGTATGTTTGTGAATTCATCCAATAACAGTAGGATATTATTGACAAAACTTCAAGTAAAAAGAAAAATCAACTTTAACCAGTCTTGTTAAGCTGTCTGTAATGCAGTAAAATCAATCCACTGGTAAAAGCTAGAGGAAAAATAAACTTCAAGTACACTTGCAATTTTTGCTTTATATTAGAATATTGTTGAGATCTTAGGCAAATAAAAATTAATGGAAAATCATTTTATTATGAATATAAAGAAAAAAGATGACAAAGATGGAATTTTTGATCAACAATGTGAACTAGGACAAATAATATCTAATTATTTCCAACCTGCTGGGTTCTGGTTACAGTATGTTTGGGGCAATATGTTGAGAAGTTGTCAACTCAAATGTATTGTCACTCCAAAGTCATTAATTACTGACAGGTTCCGTATCAGTCAAGAGCCAGCAGTGAGCATTGCTCTCATTTAGATGTTTCTATTATATTTGTTTGCTACTGTTCTGACTGCACCAGACCACTGGGTAAATCCTAACAGACATTCCTTCTGACGTTTGCCAATAAATCACCAAAGGGAGAGGGGACAGTTTTAGCCCCAGACACCCCCAGAGGGGGGAATTGTTTATTAGCCAGTCAAGCCTAGAAAATGACCCTAATATAACAAAGGGCTTATACAAAATATAACAATATAACAAACAGAGAAAAAAAATGGTGATTTCAGGGTAGGATGCCCCAGGAGATGGTGGCAGGGAGGCTGGCTGCCAGAGCTCTGCAAGGGGGAAGATGGGAGAAATTTCATCCCACAGATGGATGGTTGTCTCTGGGGATGAGCACTCTGTTGAAGGCCCACAAGGCATGCTGGTCATCTCTGGGGCTTTGTTTTTTCGTTTTGTTTAAAACCGGTGGTGTAAAGCACTAACAAAGTCTACCTGGTGCTCATTTTATCAGGAACTGGTATCTTTTAAGAATTAAATGTAATTGCTATGAGCTACAGTCTCCAATGCACTTTGTGTATAGGAGACCAACACTGAGAGCCTCATCATGAGAGCCTCCCACACAGCTCCAAGAAGCCCTCTACAACACTGACTCCTCATAGCCAAGGAAAGCACCACCAAGTTTCCCTAGGGTCTCCTCAAGTGGAAAAGGACAAACAAAGCCTATCACAAAAATGGGTCCAGAGTGCTGGCAAGGTCACCATTACCCTTACCCTCTATGCCTTGGCAAGGCAGGATTCAGTCAGAACACATAATTTCTGGTCCCTAGCAATACTGTGTTCAGCAAACATCACTTTACAGTTCTGCCCAAGGCACTTACAGAAGTTAGAAGAGGATTTCTCACCTTCACATCCAGCCTTCTGAGCCTCTGCACTATCTCAATAGTGAATGCTCTGCTTTTGTAGTAAACACAGGACAGCTTCCACTTTAGAAGCATGTAAAGTCTCAAGTTCCTCTCATTTTCTTTGGTCTCTTTCTCACCTCCCACTGTGGTATGACTTTCTTATGGTGGTTCTTGCTCAGGACGCCACCAAACCCATCCTCTTTATCCTTTGATGGACTTTTGTCCATCTTTCCTGCCTAGCATCAGGTCCTTCATAAGTCATTGTTAATTATGATTTTCCGCTTTTGATGTAAAACTTTCCTCTCAGTTAATCTACATCCATTTTAATTCACTGTTACATTTTCATAAATAACTAAAAACTGAAACACTTACCTTAAATTTATCTACTTCTGCCTTCGAACATGTTGCATGATAAGATAACACCTGCTCCAGAACAAAAGATAAAAAGCCATTTTTGTAGACTTGACATGTAGAAATAATAGGGCTCTCTACTACATTCTAATCAATGATGTTTAAAACAAGTTTAATATTTATGAATGGTAATTCAGTTCTGAATGTCAGCATATAATAACTAATTGCAAGTTATTGGTACACATTTGGCACTTATGTTGCAGGGAATTTTATAGGACATCACAGACAGTAAGTAATTTAATACTATAAGAGTTCCCACATTATTTTCCTGGAGTTCTACAATTAAAAAAGAAAAAAAAATGTAAAAAAAATAGTAGATTTATAGACTTTAAATAATGCCTTTTGCTAGTCTGTAAAGTTTTAATGTCTTTGCTAGTGGCACATCAGTGCACGCAAACTAGCACCTCTACACTGTGCCTGACATTCTCTTCAATACCATTTTGTAGATGAAAACATCAAATAAAATGCACAAAGTACTTACTGCACACTCCTTCTTACTACCTGGAGGTATGCATACACTTACATGGAATGCATAAGGAGTATCCTTACATGATGATACTAACACCCAGCAAGCACTCCAGAAGGTGCAAGAGCCATCCTGTGTACTGGACCCACCAAAGTCTGTGCCTGGGACAAGGCGCTGGTCCATGAGGGAACTCACAGGGCCAGAACACCCCTAGTGAGGACAGGTCCTCCTCACCACAGAGCACACCTGATTATGTGCTAAAGCTTTGATATATATTTCTCATTTTGAAACTTTTTTCATCTATGAGTGACTCTGTTACTCATACAAATACCTATACTCTATCTCAAACGCTCTTGGCTTGCAATACCTTGTGGCAGTAAGTCCCAAGATGTATTTACTCATATCAGTTTTAGAGGTGCCATCTTTTACAGTAACAGGAAATCATTCCTGCACTATAACAGATTAAATAACAAACACCAATTCACTTGTTCTGTCCCATGTTTTACTTTCTATTAACTATACATCATGTCCTTCCTCAGAACCTATTTTTCTGTCCAATTGTACTGTAGGTTCTCTCAGAAATCTATAAAATTAGTAAAATTGTCTTCTGCTATGACAGAATATATGCAATACCAGAATTCTCAGCAAGCTTCTCCTTTCTGCATTTATTATATCCCTATAGATTTTTACAGTTGTCCCTAACATTGATTATTTTAATCTTTTAATAATTTTCAATTTTTTTCATTCTTAATATATAAAACAGTATTTGGCCTGGTTTTGAATCATATGGTATCCTACTGTCAAACTCTGCCCATAATTTATTTACATTTTGGTCTTCTGTTTATTAGTGAATCTTATGAGAATTCTATATAAAAAAACAGTATCTGTATATCTAGATAAGAATCTTATTAGGGTATATATAAAATTGATTTATTTTACATCTGATATCAATGTCATTTTCAAATGCCACTCATTGCCATCCTAGCTAAATACATAAACACTAATAAAATGTTCTGTTACTGAAAAACAGATTCACAGTCCTTCAGCATATGCCATTCTTTTGTTCGGTACTTTTCTGCTGTATCTTCATTCACCTTACACAAATATTAAGAGTTGTTGCTCTTCTATAGAAAGAGTTACTCTTCACTGAAGCACAGTGGCCATTTATGAAACCTACTATCTACATTCAAGCTATATAGCTACTAGTCTTTTATAGACTAAAAAAAAAAAAGAAGCTGTATTTTAAATCAATAAATTCAAATTTCCTTGATTTCAGTAGTAAGTAAGAAACTTCTATGTTAACTTTCACTCCTGCGCTTCTGAGTGTGATATCTGGCACTGCTTGTTTTTCTTGCCAGGAAGAGTACTCATTCTAAGGTGTTATTTTTCATGAGTATCTGGGGCATATGACAGTTTATGGTAATTCATGGCCGTGATATCTAAAGAATAAGGAGTCTTACAGGAGAACTGAAAAGGAAAGTTTTAAACTTTTCCTCCTAAGTGAATGCATTATACAGCATTAATAAAAAGCATCACTTATGCTTAGAGCGTTTTCTAATGTATACAGTCCTATTGACTTCAAAAAGCCTTAACATGCCTACATGCTTTCCAGGAAAGATTCCCAATACATAGATAAATATCTCTAATACTAAAGAAAAAAAAAATTATGCCATCATCATAGCAATACAATTTGTTTTGGTGTTTAACAGAGAGAAATTCATATCCCACCAAGGCCAATGCTATTTCTATGGTTCTTATTGTAACGGTGGGTATTGTACATACTCAAACGAGTTACACAGTTAAAAGGTACACACATCAAGGACAGCTATATAATTTTCTTCTCATCACATATAAAATTTAAAATAATACTGAAATCGTAATGTCGTTAACATTTCATTGGAGGAATGCTTCAAGATTAATCAGCCTTGCATAATGCTTTTTACAAGATTTATTTCAAAACACTCTTAATTATTGTTTCAGTAGGAATAACATAAAGCTATCCTCAAAATTCCAAGCTTTGTTCTCACCAAGACTGTTTTTAATGATTACGTTTAAAATTTCCAGAATATAATGTAGTGTTTTATTGTTGAATCAGGTCACAGAAATTTAAATAACAATTTTTTTAAACATTCTTATTTTAGAGTTTGTTTTACAGGAGCTGATAGATTTCATTGTTCATGATTTGGGGGGGAGTAGAGAAAGGAGGAGAGGGACAGAAATAGGCAAAGAAATCCTTACAAAGGCAGTGAGCAAAAACAAGAGAAAGCTTTCCATTCCTTCAGCTATTCTACATGGGTTTTATAGAAAAATGTGACATGTTGGAATGCCAGGATCTTGCATTATGTATTGGCTTGGACCCAAAGCAGAGCTCTTACTGAATTCCCAGTGATTCTGCTTTGACTTTATTCTAGCAAAACATGTATCTGGTGAGGGTTCCATAGATGTTGCTTTTCATACTAAAAAACTCTATGATGGTGAACACTTTTTTCAAACTTTGTCCTGTTCACAGTATGCTTTACTTACACTTTATAGCACTAGAAGAACAAGCTATCTAAAATACCAAATTCTAAGGAATTCTCAGTTACTAACGGATAGCAAAATACATATAACACCTAGATTAATTCCTACACTTGCATCTCTATAGGAAATTAGATTCTCCTTCATCACTCTCCCTCCTTCTAAGGCAAAAAACAGGCATCAAATGAGATATCCAGGTTCAAAATTACTTTCACTGTTCATGAGCTCCACAGTTAAGTATACCCTTCAGCATTACCTTAATAAGACAACAGTCTGAGGTGCACAGAGGTAGATATAGAAAACTATGCCAACCACAATAAATTTAGAAGTGGTAGGTGCTGACATAGTGGTTACACGTAACACTTATGAGCAAGAAAAGGTTTCATTAAGTTGTACACATACGTCAAGAGCCACAGACTGTTTTGCCCAGGATTTCTTCACTTGGT
Source organism: Merops nubicus (assembly GCF_000691845.1). Taxonomy (NCBI): domain Eukaryota; kingdom Metazoa; phylum Chordata; class Aves; order Coraciiformes; family Meropidae; genus Merops; species Merops nubicus. The sequence goes on from NW_008627747.1 coordinate 65,652, forward strand.
CATACATAATTGTGTTGTTGATGCCCAGGCCACAAAAAATAACAAAAGCCTAAAATAAAATAGATTAAAAAGAAAAGAAAGTAAATGATAAGTCAATTATAATACATACACAAAGATGAATGCTAGCTTAATCATGAAAAGGGATTGCATGGAAATATGAGGAATAATCATGCTTATACAGGTTACCTTGAGATTGTAGGTAAGTCACTGGCCTCAATAAGATGAGAAAGATTAGATGCAATAAAATTGTTTTAGTTAGGATCCAACCTTAAGTGAAGAGTTCTAAGAATTAATGTCAAACCACAAATACAGACAATATATTCTCTGTCCCTCCCTAGAGTAGCCTGCAGCAGCATTATCCAAAAATAACAAATTCTGCTAAAAAAGAGGTTTCTTATTGCTATAAAACTGAATGCCTCTTACTTCAAATAGGCGCTGGTCAGCATCATCAAAGGGTTTCCCATCAAGCCTGTTCAACACTTGAGCTACCCCTTTAGAAAGAGTTAATATGAATTATAATCTTCATTTATTAATTCACAATGTAGAACATTTTATTTGTTGGCAACATTTAAAATATATCTTTTGAACTGAAAAGCAAAACTGCAGATACTTATTCTGAAAATCATTAACGAGACATAAACATGCAAAAGTCTGATTGTTGGGACACCAGGACTCAGTTTATTACTTACAGCTGTTACTCTTTACTCTCCAAGTATAATATTGCAAATCTAAGTTGCTCACAATGCTTTTCACAAAAAGTTAAAGAGCAATTTGGGAAAGAACTCGAGTGCTTTGCTGACAGCAATCATGTAAAGTTGTCCTAGCAATTTGGAGCTACTATTACAGTTTGCTGAGTCAGTACCTGCATCCTTAAAATCTTAGTTGGCTTAACATCACCTGGGTATGTAAGCTGTTTTGTTTTTTTTTTTTCATGATTGGTCCATAAATTTATTGAACCAATGAAAAAAATTATTTCCTTAAAGCACTTGAAAAAGAAAAAGTGCTCAAAGCCCTTGGCTCTAGCTGAACTAATACTGAGTTCTACTGCAACAAACCACTTCTATTTAATTTATCTACAATAGGCCCTTAGGAAAATACTGTAAGAGCTGTCAGCAGTCAAGGTTTCAGTTTCTTTCTACTTTAAGGTAATACACACTTCACAACAAACAATGAGCCACATTTTGAAAACACTCAATTCCCACATCACCTCTGCTGAATAAACTCAAAGATCCTGATCCTTCGTGGCACCAAGTGCCTTCAGCAATGTGCTACATGATCTCAGCTCTCACTGACAGCCACAATAGACAGGGATATAAGCCTTGCCCTAATGATTTAAACTTCTATTGCTTTGCCTGCAATTCTTCTGTGGAAAGTTAACAGAGGAATCTGGCACTGTTACTTACAAACAGCACTCTTTGTGCCAAAAGCAGGTCATAACGCAGGGCAAATTGCAGGTGTATCATAGCTGGGTAGCACCCAATCAAACAAGCAATAAAACCCTGTCACGTCGTGATCCAGAACACACGACTGACACAGGCAGCTCCAACGGCTGCCACAGGCTCTCTGGTAAGTCTTCCCTGACTGTGTAGTTTATCATTAAAGAGGGAAATGGCCACTTTGCTTGTCCGAGTTGTGTGAAAAAAAAAAAGGCGACTCAAGAAATGTATCACAGCATATCCAAATAGTTTTCACTAATATTGTTCGAATTTCTGTTTTCAACTCATTACTCAAGTTTCAATACAATATATAAATTAACAGTGACACAATGGTAAATATTAAAAAATCCATACAGTATCCAAGTCAAAACATCTATTCTTGGATACTCAGCATGCATCCTAGGTACTCTAACTTCTTAACAATATTCAGCTGGGAAAAAGAAGAAAAAGGAACATAGAATTAAAAAGACAGAATTAAATTTACATTAGGACAAATACAATGTAGCTATAATGAAGGTCTTACCAATTATTTGGTGGTTGCTATTCCATATAGGAACACATAGAACAGACCTTATGTGAAAGCCAGAAATCTGGTCAGCCTAAAACATAGAAATGAGAACTTCCATTAGCAGCAGGTTCCATTTGCAGCCTTCTACATTCTAGTAACAGAAACATGAAGGAGTAAGTTTACATCTACAGATGTTATTCCATATAGATAAGCTCTCTTTCAGAAAAAAATTCTGCTGAAACTTCACTCACAGTAAGATTAACCAAAAATCATAAGAGTTATTCTAAAAATTGCCAAAGAAAATACAAACTTTGCCATCTTTGCCACAGAAAGCTTACACTATATGACTTTGATTTGGAATTAAAGACAAACTGCAACTGAGGGAATGTCCTGACAATTCCTGGATTACTTACACTGGTGGATTAGTAGAGACAACCTCTACCAAATAAATATGCCTTAGAGCATATTTAACTTCCCAGTTGCCAAACTGATATTTTATTTAGTAAAGCATCTCTAACATGGAGTTTACAGGAAACCCACATTTTCAGAAGAAAGGCAAGAGTAAGTAGGGAATTATGCAAAGTGAAAGTTAAGAAGAAGAAGGATAGGGTCAAACCCAAGATTTGATATTTACTATGTAGGTTTAATTGGTCCTGTAGCTCTGAAGAGAATTTTCTCCCTCATTTAATGCTTTCCACCTAAGGTAGTATAAAACTTTACGATTTTTTATAAGTCTCACTGATTCTTTTCTACAGTTTATAAGCTTTATTCTTTAGGGTCATTGTCACAAAATCTGAAGAAAAGAAAATATTTTTTCAAAAGATACTAGAGAATAGGATGAGCCCACTCACAAGAGATCAGATGTTCTCTTACTAAAATTGCCAGTGGTACAGGCAATCTGTAATAGAAGAGGCCAGCAATAATTCATATACTGGAGGCAGGATAGGATCACTATGATCTAGCTATCAAGAGATATAACTCAGGTTTTAACTAGAGTACTGCTTATTTGCCCATGCTAAGAATTCATCAGTGAAATCATCACCTAAAATCCATGGGAGTGGGGGAACAATTACCTCAGATGTATAACTTAAAATGAACTTTGGCATTAAATTCTTGGTGAATGAATTGAAAACTGAGCATGTATGTATGTTTGATTTTATCTAAGTCATAAGGCACAGTATGTTCCTCTTACTATGCTTGACTGTCTGTAGAAACAATTGTAATAACTGAATTTAAGAGTTAAATTTTCATAGGAACCCACCAATCCCAGTCACTGCGACAGCTAACAACAGCGGCTCTGCTAACACTGAGCACCAACAGTGGAATCTTCAGCAATAAAAAGTCAGTTTGCAGAAGTATCAAAGCACTTGGTAGAGGAAGGTGTCACTTATAAATGGAAGAAAAATTAATAATGAACTGGCTTAATAATTACCTAAAGTCATACACTAATTCAGTTACCTATGTTTACTGTATAAAGTCATGCCAAAGCCAGCAGACCAGAAGGAGGGCATACTGGATAGAAAAAATAAATTTAAAAAATATTAATCTATTTTACAGCCACTTGACTCTAACGACAAAATTGTGTTATATTAGTTGCAATGCCAAAATTATGATGCATATTTACATTTCTAAAAATGTCTTACTTCAGCGTCAAAGCGAGGATCCTGATAGGCATCACTGATGTTCACGGGGAGACCCGTGGAAGCTACGAGTTCAGCAATGCTGTTATTTACTAACCAGTCAGAATAAGCTGATGATTTCTCCATGCTGTCTTTGAAACTATCAAAAGGCATAGCAAGGGAAGAAAAGAATACAGTCAACATTGCTTGGAAGTCCAGCATGTCTTTCAAGCAAATATTCATAGGAACAACATAATCATTCACAGTTATTAATGTTTACATTATCTATGGAACAATAATTTGCTATTCATTGAAATGGTACATCAAAACTTCTCTCCTTTGCACATATCTTTCTGTTGAAAGTAGCACTGCTCTCCCAAGTCAAGTAAATACAGCAGTTAACACTGAAATGCATTTAGATATTAATCAAGAGTGGGATTATGTTCCAAGTTTCAGTAGGATACAGGCCTGCTCATCAAAATCAACAAGTTTTAAATAATATTTTCTGTAGAGCTACCTAAAGTGTATAATTTTAAGATTTTAATCTTTCAAATTAGTCTAATAAATTGAGATGTTTAAAATTAATGCTTCCAATAATTTTCCTGTCAAGTGAAATGCTTTTTTTTTTTTTTTATATTTTACTTTATTCTGAAATGCCGGACCTGAACAGCTGAAGAATGGATCACGAAGTAAGTCTTCAAGTCAATAATGTAAATGTGCTGTGGCAGGTGGATTCAAGTAGACATACAATACATTAAGGTTTCCATTTTTTTTTCTTGCTGAGCTTCTGCTGCAGCTACTGAGGAGCTAGAGAGCTGTCAGTAAATGAGCATAAGCCACTAGAATTATGGGCTCAACTCACCACACTCCACTGCAGCTTCTCCACAAAACTCAATAACTACACAGGCCTTAAAATCCTAACCTTAAAACTAATCTAAACAGCAGGAAAGTTCTCATTGCCTTACTGCAGACAAGTTTTTGACACTGAATGAATGAATGCATGTTGTCTTAGCTTTGAGAAGAAAATCGATCAATTGTAAACACCTGAGAAACATTACTTAGGAAAAAGTGACTCTGAGCAGCCATAGAGAAGATGACAATAGCTTGAAGCTTCAAAGTAATACACAAGAATGAAAGAAGGATGCATAGTAAAGTGCTTGAAAGACTTAATCAAAGTGAGAGGATTGATTTTTGTTGACTGCATTGATTTTCTGGAGACTAATTCAACTAAGTCACTTATTTGCAAGAAAACTCAATATTCTTAAAAGACTATAAAGATAATAATAATGATTTACACAAATCAAAGCATATCAACTTTCATTTGGGATAAGAATATTGAGTGACTGTAATAAATGCTATATGTATACTTTGACTGGAACCTTTACAGAAATACAATAGGTTTTGAGATAAGTAAAAAATTCAAGTTTGCAATTTAAAATTTATTTCTGAACATCAATACTTGAGAAGCCAAAAAGTCTTTCAGGATAAGAATCGAATTTCAAATACACAGCTCCCAGTTCAGACCTTAAAAATCTAGATGGTATTATCATTATAATATAGGACACTTTAAATCAGGACTGTATTATGGGTATCAAGAATTTTAAGCAGCAAATGAATTCAAGTAAAAGGAACACAATATAATTAAGAAAAAAGTTTTAGAAGTATATTCTACTGTGTTGTCCCCATTCCTACCAATTGCTTTAGAACTACACTCTGGAAGAGAGGCACTCAATTTTCACTAGGAGAAAATATCAATGATTAATTCTCATGCAAATCACAGCCAGCTGGCTCTGCCTCCATCCTCAGCAACCTAGAACACTCAGAAGTTACTCTAAAAATCTAAATTTACTTTAAATTTAGGAGATTTGACAAACCTGTATTTCAACAACAAAATGGCAAACATGAGAGCACCAGTGTGCCACTACAGATAATAAAGAAACCTGATCATGGTGTGTGCTGGAAAACTGCAAAATGAACAGATAAAAGCAAGCATGGCCTTTCAAGGTATTTCTTTACAACCAACAGTAAAGAAAAAAAAGATATGAGTACTCGTTACAACATTTAGGGACTAAACAGGTAAACTCCTATTAGCCAGATGTAAGAGGGCAAAAGAAAATCTGATTTCTTCTAAAACTGTGTAAGAAGGTATGTTAGGACATGAAAAGTTACATTGTCCTTGGAGCTTCTCTCCGCTTTCAGATAAAGCTTACAGGTAGAACTATCCTGAGCCTATAATCTCTTTGGATTTCCATGAAAATTTAAAAGAAATAATATTTCTCTTCATCTCAAATGAAGAAACTCTTCTTGCCATTTTCTTCCACATGGAGCATTTCATGACTTTACATCAGTTACAGCTGCAGAATGTAGAATTAAAAGGGCAAAACTCACTAGAAAAATGCTCAAATGTTAAGGGCTCAGTGCATTGTTCTGTATCCTAAATAACCTTTATTTTTGCACTATAGTGCCAATAATTCAAACTGTGCCTGTGCGAGATCCAAATGTGACATCAGATCTGCCAGTCTAATCGTGGTCTTTATAAAACCAACTTCACTCTCCAATGGATGAAAAACGAAGGAAAAAGCAATAAATCTTTATATTAAAATGCACACTACAAACCTTATACAGACTAGCTACCAGACTGCATGTGTTTATTCATGTCACAGACTAAAATTAAAATAATCTTGACTTGACTACATGCAGAGCAGGCTACTACAAATTGCTTTTTTGTAACATGCTAACATAACTATGGTAACAAGAAATGATCCATCTCAGTTATCTTGACACCATTCTACATTGTTTTGACTAATTTGGCTACAGATCAAGTTTGAGAAAAACAAGAATAATAACGACATCCCTTGATTCGTACTCCTGTTCCCGAACAAGAGGAATGTATTTTCACTAGTTTGATGGACCTAGGAGAAACCAACTGCTACTCTGAAACTCTTCGTCAAAAGCAGTAACTTGTGATACCCAGATGAATCCACAGATTCTTTATTAATATGTAAATCTTCCTAGTTTTTATCACTTGTTTTCCTTTTCCATTTGTCTCACCATTTCCATCTCTCAACTAGTGAGAAAGGCATGGAAGAGATCTAGCTTCTACTCGGCTTTTTGTGTGTCCCTGTCTTTGCTGTCAGCTTGCATCTGTTAAAAATAACACAGCATTTTTGTAATGCTGTGAAAGCAATCCATGAAAAGCATTAAGAATTATGACCTGTCGTAATCTGTAGTATCATGTGCACATCCACCATAATGAAATGGTAGCTTCTTTACCAGACTGGAGGTGAAGAAATAACACATGAAAGAAGGCAAATTACCCAAAATAATATTTTAGAAAACTGCTTAAAGGGCTTAAATATGGCAAAGCATGACGTAATCTTCAAGTTTGCTAAGATAGCCAGTTGGACAGAAGGCCAGGTTTATCATTATGGCAGCTATTTGATATAAAAGATTCTAATTCAGAGTCAGTATGAATTGATTTGCATAAAATGTGTATGATAATCACTGCGTTCAGGCCCTGAAAAATGGCAGAAACCTTCTCACAATAGCCATGAATCTTCATCCAATTATTTGGTATGTAGAACATCCTATGTGAACTGTTACTAGCTCTGATATCTTGTAGGAATTAATATAGTAACCCCACATGGGCAAAAAGCTCTTCTATTACTACTTACAATTAGCCCTTTAACAACTTAAATGCAGATCCTACTAATCAAAACATATAGTTCTATTTTGACTGGTCTGTTAATCAGAATTTAGTCACAGGAACAAAATCTCTAGGAAATAAATGTTCTCTGAGGTTCTTAGGCTTTCCAGCTTGATGACAGGAGCAGAAACAAAATTTTACTGGAAAACTTGCAGAATGCCTCTTTATAGTTGTTTTGGAAGCGATCAACAATCTAATTTTTTTTTTAAATTTTTACTTCAGTATTAACTAAGCAAAACAACATTTGTGTGTTCTGCATGAGTTCAACAATAAAAAGTCATCAGCTACTCTCTGGTTTCTTCTCTGAGACACTGATACAATGTTAACGCATATATATATTTACATATATATGTAAAACTCTATATATAGACTATATTTATGATACATATAGGTTATTATATAGATAATATGTTATTTTCCATATTATTTAGGTAAT
>NW_008627748.1:0-24367 GCF_000691845.1 Merops nubicus
GGCCCCGACCCTCCGCAGGTAACGAGCGAGCCGCCCCCGAGGCTGTGGGGGCTTCAGGGATCCGCAGGGCTTGCCAGGCTGCGATACGGAGCTGGGTGGGGCAGCTGACAGGCCCGAGGGACGGGAGGTCATCCAGAGGGACCTGGAGAGGTGGCTGAGGTGAACCTCATGAGGTTCTATAAGGCCAAGGGCGGGGTTCTGCACCTGGGGAGGGGCAACCAACGTTGGCAGTGCAGGCTGGGAGAGGACACGGTAGGGAAGAGTCCATTTAAAGAGTCCATTGGGAAAAGACTTGAGGGTACTAGTCGATGAAAAGCTGGACATGAGTCACCAATGTGCAGCGGCAGCCCGGAGGGCAATGGAATCCTGGGCTGCATCAGAAGCAGCGTGGGCAGCAGATGGAGAGAGGTGATCCTGCCCCTCTGCTCTGCCCTGGGGAGACCTCACCTGAGTCTGTGTCCAGCTCTGGAGCCCCCAGCACAAGAAGGACGTGGAGCTGTTGGAACGTGTCCAGAGGAGAGTCATAGAAATGATCCGAGGGCTGGAGCAGCTCTGCTGTGAGGACAGGCTGAGAGAGCTGGGCTTGTTCAGCCTGGAGAAAACCCTGGGTTAATGGTACTGTGCTTCACTGGATGAAGCAAACATCTTGGTATAAGTGTAGGGGAGCATCACCTGGATGAGGCTTGAAATACCTGTCCTGTTTGTGTGTGGAACTGGCCAAGAGACTGGCATCAATGGATGTCTGGAGCAAAACAGGGGAATAAGAATCATCAGACTAAATAATGTGGCCTGTCAGGGAGGAGGAAAGAATATGAATAGTCAGGAGGAAAAAAAAAAAAAAGGGCAAATGGAGTTGAAATGGAGTTGCCTTAATATGTAAAGTGTCATTGGGATGAAAAGGAAGAATGTCTTTTTTATATCCATAATTTTTTGGTAAGAGATAGCAAGCTTAAGTTTCAGCAAACAAGGTTTAGGTTGGGCACAAGGAAAACATTTCTACCCTGAGACAGTTAAACAGATTGCCTAAGGAGTTTGGGAGTGGGGTTGGACCTTTTAAAGGTGGGGTTAAAGCAGGAGCTTCCAAACCTGGCCAGACTTGCCCCAGGCTACCATCTCCATCACCTTCCCTGTCTGGTGGCATTTCCCTGTGGTGTGCAGCCCCCTGCAGCAACTGCAACAGGATGCAAGTGGATGGGCTGTTCAGAGGGGCCACGGTGTTAAAAAAGCCTCTGCTTGCTGTGATTCTGAGGGCCAGAAGACAACCTGGAGGGGACTCACCAAATTCCAGTTCTACTTGGCTCAGGTCTTGCTTTAGACCACCAAGGATCTCAATTTTCAACTTTAGAGTCACTGTGGTATCGAGGTGGGGGGAGAGAACAGTGAAAACAGAATTTTTTTCTTTAGGAAGAACTAGTTTCTATCTAAGCTTTCTTTTTTCTTCATGTTTCAACAGAGGTCTTGCTGCCCAGTAACTGCCTTGCCTACCAGTTTCAGTACATGCTATTTATTTTTGGCTTTTGCTTTCTTTATTCTGTGATTATTAACAGAATACCCCCTCTTAGGAGGTGTGGAACTTGCAGGTTGAGCACACATTTCTCCTGGAAATATCCTTTTTGTGGGTGTAAATGACTGAGCTGAGCAGCAGAGCAGCTAATCAAATGCTTTATTAAAGAATTATTAAAATATTAAAGCTTTTCTCAATATGAAATATCAATGATATGAGTTTATCTGGGCAGTCTGTTCTTATTTCTGAGAATATAAGATTTCTAAGCTATAAATGAAAGAAAGATGCATATTCCAGGCACTAGTTATTATATTTTTAACTGTCTGCATGGTAGTTGTTTTACACCTGCTGAAAATTGTCTCCAAAACCTTTACAAATGTGTTTGTTCCACAAGCAGCCTGGGTCCACCTTGATTTCCATTGTTATTAGAGCCACATTGTTTTCTGGGTTGGGAGGGTGAGTTTCTTTTGGTTTTTAAATCATATTAGGTAGAGTGATGTGAATAAAACAGGGAAAAGAGAATTTTCCTTCAACAACCACAGTGAGGCAGAATACACTCATTTTTTTTTCCAAATATTTGCTGCAAATACTCTAAATTTTCAGTGGACACTTTCAGCCAGGTTCTGTTGGGAAAATTATTGGCCAATTCATTTTCAAAAGAATAATTTAGTGGATTGAAAATTGAGTCCCTTATTCTAGTTCCTGGAAATTTGTGGCATTTTCCTTCAGACCTAGCAGCATGGAGAAACTTTAGCATAGCAGCAAAAAAAAGCTGAATTGATGAAATTCAGCTTAAAGATCAAATTTAAAAGCACTCCTAAATGAGATTTATGGTTATAGTCAGTACACACTGATCCTGGAAAAATATTGTTAAGCTCTGGGGATTGATGGATAATCCTGGAATGCCCAGAAAAATAGAATTCCCAGATATTTATTTTGATATTTTGATGAAAGTAGCTTCTGAATTTAAACTTCTAACAGTTCTTTTTGTTGCTGTGGAGTGGTGCAAAGCACTCATTATTCTCCATAAATGTGAATTTTGCAGTAAATGTCTAAATTTATCAAGTGGAAGATGAGAAACAATTGTAGGACTGCTACAGTCCAGGCTTTTTATGTCTGAGTACATTCAATAAATAACAACAATGTGAACTTGCTTAATATAACCTTATTCCCCCAAAAGAACAATATCTACAGCCATTAATTCTGTAGAAATAAATCAACACAACAAAAGGGGGACCCATAATTTTAATTGTATGTTTATAAATACAAAACAAGCACAACACATTCCAGAGTTATTAGGATATGAGGAATGTTTAGACTGTATACTTGATGTATATTACTATTTTCAGTAGAAAAGAGCTGGAAAGAAGTGGTTTTATTTTCAACAGTGTGAATGGGGAAGATTTCAGGGTTTTTTTCACTATAAATGTAGGAGTTTTCTTGTTGCTTTATGTATTTTACATGTGCTGTTCTGTTTGGGTCAGATAATGTGAGCTCATGAAGTTCCTGGTGCTGTAAAAATCTGACTTCTTACATAAATTTCTAGGTGTGCTGGTTAGAGTCTTGTTTCTATCACTTGAAATGATAAATGATTATTTTTCTTCATTAAATGAATAAATTCAAGCACATAGCATGAATTAAAGCAGCATCTCACAGTATTCTCTGTGCATGCTGCTTACATTTCTCATGTGAGTGATTCCAAAACTCAAATTTTTCAATTTCCCAGTGTAGTCTAACCTCACATTGTAAAGATGTAGGAATGGGAAGTTCAGCAAATAATTTCCTTATATTTTCTGTGAGTTTTTTAAAGCTGTGTAAAAAATCTTCTATAACAGAATTAATCAAGTCTGTTCTACAGAAAATAAGTCAAGCAAAATAACCTTAAAAAATCTGCTTCAGTGGGAAAAATTAATTGAGCTTTTCAAAATGGATAATTAGATGCCTTTATTTTTCTTTTTTTTATGACTTAATCTTGCTGGTGTAATACCTGTGGGCCACTGCACTCAAATAATGAGACCATTCCTGTGAAGGGTAATCAGAAATGCATTTATTTGGGGTTTTTTTGGCTCATTTCAAAGTGTGAATGGCCCCTGTGCAAACACAGAGTCATTTTGTAACTGAAATTCATAAACATAAATTAGTCATAACTGCAATATGAAAGTACTACCCCTTGAAACTCAATTTCAGACTTGAAATTCTTAGCTTTGCAGTGTTTAGGATGGTTTTTCATTGCTCTCTTTATTTTTAGGAGAAGCTACATCCAAGAAATCTCATTCCAGAGCTTTGTAGGCTGTTTTATGGTTTAGGGTGGGTCACAGGAACTGGTGGAGGAATCAGCTTGAAACATGGGTAAGTAAAGATGGCAGGAAAAGAATGTGGGGGGCAGAGAGAGACAGAGGGTGGGCTGTGTTGAGTGGTTGCTGGGGGCATTTCACTTCCATGACAGAGTTTTCAAAGTCAAGAGTAAGAAAGAAGAAGGAAATTACTGTTCTACTGAGATAATTTCTAAGGAAATGTTCTTAAAATATAATTAAAACAGGATAGATAACCAATTTTTGGTGCATATCCACTACTAAGGAGCACTCCTCAGCTTCCCAATTTGCTCTTCTCACCCCGTTCCTGCTTTCCAAGCTTTTCATGGAGTCAGAGCTCCTCTCAGTGGCCACTGGAGATATCTATGAAATAAAGGCTCCAAATTATTTGTGCTGTTGTAATGTCTTTGTGCAGGTCGTTTCCCTTCCCTGCTTCATTTTGCCAGCCAAGCAGCAGCAATAATAACGTTGAGTGGAATGATAAGAGGGTTAATTCTTATTTTTACAGTTCTTAATCTGTGGAAAGATCTTTCTGGCATTAATTTCTCATCAGCAGCTAAACAGAGCCTATTTTCTGTGTCATGTCAGTGTGATTCATGTTGGTTGTGGCCAGAGTGTCAACAGAGAACACACTAACATAGTAGCACAGTTTTCCTCAGCAGTTTTGCCCAGACTACACAAAAATACTTATTTTGGTTGGTACCAATGTTGTGCCTGGTGTAGGAATAGCAATCTGTGTGACTGTACCTACAGTTGCAAAATTAATGGCAATTAATTACAATTCTTTGTCTGTTCTGTCTTTCAAAGGCTGTAAAATAATTCTCTGATTTTCCCTATGTGATTAATTTAAAAAAGAAAAAAAAAGTATTTTAAGAAAAAATGGGTTTCTTCCATTGGTAACCAAATTACCACTTGATTTTTCAGTATATGGCAGGAGGAAGATGATTGAAAGCACAAAGGAATTGAGACTAAATTAGTGCAACGTTGGCAGTGTTAATTGATTAATGTTAAAAATTACAACTATGATAAAGCCACATTTTGATCACACTCATTTTAAGAGCCCTATTTTTGGGGGTGTTAGCATCATAGCATCATTTAGGTTTGAAAAGACCCTTAAGATTATAGAGTCCAATCATAAACCCAACACTGCCAAGCTCACCACTAGACCTCATCTTTTAAATGCCCCCAGGGATGGTGACTCCAGCCCTTCCCTGGGCAGCCTCTTCAAGTGTTTGACAATCTTTTCAGTGAAGAACTTTTTCCTAATAACCCATCTAAACCTCTTCTGGTGCAACCTGAGGCCATTTCCTCTTCTCTTACCACTTGTGACTTGGGAGGAGAGACCCACCCCCCACCACACCACCACTATCAGAGGAACTTAAAGTCTCCCCTGAGCCTCCATTTCTCCAGAAAATAAATAACCTCAGTTCCCTCAGCTGCTTTTTTGTTATCTAGACCCTTCATCAGCTTCATTGCTCTTCCAAGTGCTCTTGTGCAGAACTACAAACATCTCAGGGGCCTTAGGAAATGTGTCTGTAACTTGATTGATTATTCACTAGATGTCTCTGTGCTCCTGAATTTAGGATGTTCCTCTTGAAACCACGTAGTGATTTACAGTTGAGAGAGGTGATACAATTTGTTTTCTATTATTGAAAATATTTCAGATACCATCTTAAAATATTTATCATATAAATCAATTTTTTGATAGCCTTTGTTCTTGTAAACCTTGCCAGAAGTGGTGCACCTCAATTTGAATTGTAGAATACAGATAATAAGTATAGTTTATACATAATATGTAGATTTTTCTAAAATATTTATCATATAAACCAATTTTTTTTTATAGTCTTTGCTCTTGTAAACCTTGCAAGAAGTGGTGCACCTTGATTTGAATTGTAGAATACTACAGATAATAAATAGTTTATACATAATATGTAGATTTTTAAGTAATAGTTTTGTCACCTCTTCTGTCAGAGATCATTATCTGCTTGCAATTTCTCTTTTTCTATTTTTTTTATTCTGAATTCTGGGGATTTGAGGTTGGGATTATTGCAGGGGGAGGCTGTGTGTTTTTCTCTGTAGGAAAAATACAGCTGTACTCCCTTACATGAGCTTCAGATATCTGGTGGAGTTGACAGCACAGTTTTGTGCCCCTGCAGGTTAGAGATTTCATCTGTCCTTTTATGATTCACTTCTAGTCTGAAAACCATCTGTGTGTCCATCTGGGGAAGGAGGAAGAGTGTGATTAAATGATAAAGGGCTAGATTTGCTCTTTCAGGGGAGAGCTCTGGTGCCCTTGCAGTTGAACAAACCCTGTGTTGATCAATTTTCCCTGTTTATAACTTTTTTTTTAGGAATGAAATCTACATTGCTCCTTCAGGAGTCCAAAAGGAAAGAATACAGGTACATTGAACTATTGACTGTGTTTCCTTGCCCAAAATTTTAGTGATGGTAAACAATAAATATTTTATGCCAGCAGGAGTAGAATAATATGTGCCCATGATTTGTTGTTTTGTAGATCAGAGGGTGAATACAATGAGAAGTGAAAGGAATCCCCTCACTGATAGAAACCTGGAGGTTTGCAGCAGTGCTCCCTGGGGCAGGCAGAGGCAGGCAAGACCATGGTGGTCTGTGCTTTTCTAGCAACACCAGTGGATTGAGTGCAGTGAGTAAGGAAATCTCTTGCCACTATATTCCCTGCTGATTTTTAAAATAACATTAAAGAAAAAAAGTGTTATTGCTGCCCTGAACAAGTCTTTGTGCTGCTATGAGCAGCTGAGTGATGCAAAGATAACAATCACATAAAGCTACTAAAAGCAAATTTTTAAAAAAATATTTCTACAAGCTAAATATATTATATGGAGGTTTAATTCATGTCCTTTGTTGATTCTTTAAGGGGAGAAGGAAAAGGACATCTACATTTCTTTTTTTTCAATCAGTTGCTACTTTTCCTTGTGATTATTTGGATACAGGATCTTTTCTTGCTGAGAAAATATTAGTTTTACAAGTATCTACTTGGCAGTAGTCTGCCTAAAAAGAATACCTGATATTAATTCACATTACACAATGTCAATAGAATTAGAAGCTAGAATAAATGTGGGGCATTTTTACAGAGTTAAAATCACATTCTGTATTAAATATATGATGTTTGTAGTTATAGTCTCCCTAGAAGGAAAACAAAACTACCTGGCTCATCACAGCTCAAAATAATTCCTTCTTTCTTACAGCCAGAAGATATGTTTGTTTGTGACATGAATGAGCAGGACATCAGGGGTCCTCCACCTCACAAGAAGCTGAAGAAAAGCCAGTGCACACCTCTTTTCATGAATGCCTACACCATGAGAGGTGAGTAGCAAATGGTTTTAGTTCAGCCATGACTGCCACGTGCCCATGCACAAAGCTGATGTTCAAAACCATGTTCTTTATACCTGGGAGTTGGAGTCAGCTACACATGAAATTTAGGAAGGGTTTAGGGAGTCTCTTCTGATCTTCCTGCACTAGAAGCTGACGTGTGGACCTGTGGAAAACTATTTTTGGCAACATTGTAACATAATAAGTAAATGATAATTACTGCCTATCTTTCCATCATGACACTAAGTTAACAGTAAATATTTTTTTCAGAGAATTGGTGGCTAATCAAAGAAGATAAAAAGAAAGTAAAAGTCTTTAAACTTTCATCTCACAAAGAAGTTTGGAAATTCTTTAGAATCTCAGCATTCTCATGAAATGAATAGAATGTTTCAGTCACCATATAAAGAAATGTGCAAGTGGTGTTTCTCCTTGAAATCATGCCAGTAGTTTCTCTCCTGGTACTTGTCACTAACTGAAAGTTAACACTAGTGTCCTAAGAGAGTCCATAATTACCCTTTATAGATGAGTAATTATCTCATACCTTTCTTTAGGTTGCTGTAGATTCTTCCCTCTAATACAGCATGTCACCATTTGCTAAGGTGCCCAGCCAAAGGAAATTAATCATCTATCTGAATGAAATTTTCTTAAGAGACACATTTTAAAATGAATTCTAAATTATTTGTTTTCCTTTTGCTGCTCTCAGGGGCAGGTGCAGTGATCCATACTCATTCCAAGGCTGCTGTGATGGCCACCCTTCTTTACCCAGGGAGTGAGTTCAGAATTACCCATCAGGAGATGATAAAAGGAATCCAGAAGTGCACTTCAGGAGGCTACTACAGGTACTTCTCTATAGAGAGGCACACTATCTGACCATTTGTTTTCAGCAGTATCAACAGATGACAAGCAGTTTGCACTATGTGCATTAAAATGTGTAATATAAAGTATTAGGAATAAGAAGTAAAAATACCTTTGGAATAAATCAGTCATTTGCTTTCCATAAGAAGATCTCAAGCCTGTGGAAGAGATGTGAGACAAAATCTTGCAATGTCAAAGCTGCTGTGGTCTGTTGAGCTACAGAAACAAATCAAATAAAGAGCTATGTCCTAACAAATATCTCAAGAAGAGAAATATTACACATCTTTACAAGGTTAAACTGAAACTGGAGCCAAACAACATGAGGTTGGATTGATAGTGTACAAACTACATTTGGGGAGATTTCACCTGTCGCTGCCTGTGCTAGTTTGGGGCATGTTAAGAGAGTAGAGGATTGGGGATTTTACTTGACAGACTTTGAAAAGCAAATTGAGAATAAACAGCTCATGAAAGATAGTGTTATTACTTTTCAAGGATGATCTCTGAGGTAAGTGCTGAGTAATTCCAAATTATGTGTGATGGCTTGTTTGGAGGCCTCCACCCACAGAATGTGGAACTGGGAGCTGCAAACAACATTTATGTAATATGTGACAATTAGATGAAAAATGGAAATGCTAAATTCTTTCCACTTTTCAAGGTTGTTTTTTGTAACTAACTCTTGCTCTTTGGCAAAGGGGGAAACCATGTGTCTGGCATGTGATTTTACACCCAGGCTTATTTTCTTCACTTTTGGTTGACATACCAGCTTTACCTTCTTGTCAGCATGAGCATTTGTATTTGTTCCACATGGTTCATAAGTAGATATTTCTCCATACTAGACTGATTCCACTGTCTTGCCTCCCACAAGGCTTCCCACTGAATTCAGAAGAAATTCAATAGTACAGAAAGGAATTTTTCACAAAAGGGATTGACCATATATTGTTTCTAATTACATAAAACTTTTCTGGCAGCTATCCAGGAAAATGCTGCAGATGGGATAAGAAGAAGTATTTGTTGGCCTAAATATGATCCCAGTGATGCCAGAATAGTTTTCTCTTTGACTTCAGCAGAAGGAGAACTAGATCTCTAGTAAATAGCTTTGACAGTTTAAGACTGTGCCAAGATATTTTGTATGAATTTTTGGCTAAATGTAGGCTGCTTATATTTCAATAAAACTAAAGAGCTATCAAGTATTTAACTCAAAGTCTTCTTGGAGTTTTCTAGTTATTATTTCTTGCTAAAAAGCTTATCATTGTGATTAGGAATCAATTGTGGACCTGCTTCCAAACTCCCATCCAAGGAGAAGGCAGAACCTAGGAAACCAGTCCCTTATCTCCTTTGGCCTCACTAGCAGCAAACTCCCCCAATCTAATGATCAGAATATGTAAGAGTCAAAGTAAACTTGCAAAAAACACTTAGTTTTCCCTCATTTGCTATTTTTCTAGACTTCTTTGGTGAATAAGCTTCAGCACTGAAAACTGTAAGGGAGGAAGCTCTTTAATTTTCTGAATATCTTGTTTGAAGTCCAAGCTGTATAATTTTCACTGTTGCTTTCTCCCTTTGTTTTATGAAAGTACTACTAGCATCCACTCATGACATATCTGTGTGATCTCAATGATAAATCTGAACCTGAACTGGGGACTTATTAAATCTATTTAAACAAGTTTCTGCCAGTGTTAATTAACGTTCAGACAATGCCAAATATCCCAGTCCTCCTTCAGAAGAAACTCTTAGGCAAGTTCCAGTGAACAACATGCATCATCTTGTCTTTGGAACTGGGGCTCTCAGGCTTTTTTCAGATCACATATAGCCCACCAATGACTCCATCACAGAGCATTTATTTTTCATGTGTTGACTGCACTTTCTACTTATATGCCTTAGCAGGACAATCTTATTTCCAGGGGCTTTTTGGACTACCTGCTCTCCAGCAAACAGCTTCACTTCCTTCTTTGTGATGTGATTCTTTGAAATAATTTCATCTGAGATAAAGCTTGTGGGTGATGCCAATACAGGATGAGGAGAGACTGAAAAAAAAGCTGTACAGGGACCCAACAACAAAGTGATCTGTGAACAAACAGCTACAGCTCATACATGAAAGTGTTATTTGCTTTTTGTGCCTCAAGTGTAGCTCAGTTACTGCCAGCATAGCACACACTGGGGTGGGAGGTGTTCCTGAGAGCTCTTACCTTACAGCATGACTCACAAGAGGAGAGTGTAAAATCACAAGTGCTGAGAATTTGGTAACCTCTTTACACAGCCTCTTAGGGAAAACCTTCACACATCCACTACACTGTTGTGTTCAAAGACACTCATTTTCCTTTCAGATACGATGATACCCTGGTGGTTCCCATTATTGAGAACACACCAGAAGAGAAGGATCTCAAGGAAAGGATGGCACGTGCCATGGAGATGTACCCAGACTCCTGTGCTGTGCTGGTCAGACGTCACGGGGTCTATGTGTGGGGAGAAACATGGGAAAAGGCCAAAACTATGTGAGTAGAACTTAGCAACCTGGTTTCTTTCCCCATCATACCTCCAAACCTAATGACCTTAATGGGCTGTGTGTTTGCAACCCGTGGACAACCCTTCAGAACATTAAGTTCTGGCCTTACTGAAGGCATGGAGAGGTTTTGGGAATGGGTTCATCCATCACTGCACTGCTTGGTTTGGCTTTCATATCAGTGCTGGCTGATTGCTTAGCCAGCAGTTTCCTTTCACATGGACAAGTCCTTCCTGATAGAAAACCTACAGGAAACCTCTGCTTTTATATGGCCTCTGCCAATACTGTTTGTGTGGTTCCCATTTTGGGAATTTTGTTCATTTGCTGGTGAGAAAATGCAGCACATCAGGACACGTAGCAAAAATGCTGCAGTAGTGGAAATAAATGATCATAGAGCTGTCAGGCTGTCACATTGCTGATGTAAAGCTTGAGGAAGAAAACTTAATTTTCACAAAACATGGCAAAATGTGAGCCTTGCCTTACCTTGCACTTTGTTTTCCTTTTCATTTTAGGTGTGAGTGTTATGACTACTTGTTTGATATTGCAGTGCAGATGAAGCAGCATGGGCTAGATCCTGCAAAACATCCAGCAGAAGAAAATGGGATCGTGTAAATGCCAACATTTCTCTTCAGGTGTGAATTTATCTGTAGAGATGATCTGTTTGGAGGGAAAGACTACAGATGACACCATCCCTTCAGTCTGCTTTCCCACTCAGGAAACTTCACATCATACTCCATTACCAATGCAACTGTATCTGTGTCTGAAATAATGCTCCTTTACCACACAGTGCAAGAAAAATGTGTATTATTAAAGCATGTCCTGTGCATATTTTCACACCTATGTACAGCATGGAGTGCAATTACATTTTAAAACTAAATTGTGTCAAGCTTTACCAGAAGTCAGTGGAGAAAAAAGACCCCAGTCTACTAAGCTAATCTTTCCAGGGGTGCCTGAACACCCACTGCTGCTCCTCAGCTTGCAGGATCAGGTTGGATTTCAATCTCTCTCTCTAGTTTACTTTTGTGGTGGGCTGAGTTTTTTGAAATTTCAGCAGAAATAGCTGGTTGCAATTTGATTAAGTTACATTGATTAATGGCCCTGTTCACCTCTTACAGCAAATTACCATGAGTTTCTGTTTTCTAATGTAACAATGATCAATGTTTTGAAAGTTTTCATAACAGATATTTTCAAGTGAAAGCACATAGATATGATCCAGCAGGATTTCATGTGAGGATTTCAAGTGAAAGCACACAGATAATATGATCCAGCAGGATTTCATGTGAGGGATCCCTGAAACAAATTCACATAAGCAATATACAACTCAGCATGGCAAAACACAGTGGTAGTGCAGTGTTTTCTTCCTGAAAAATCTAAGCAAGTTTAGAGATCCAGGGTACTGAGACTCTGAAGAGGTTGCTGGGCCAAAGTGGTGGTCTAATTAAACAGGACAGGCTAACTTGTTGCACAGACTTAGCCCATCAGATAAAATCCTCCACCCACCAGGTTTGCATCAAAAGGAATGAAAAAGGGCTGCTCAGACAGCATGAGCCCAAAACAGACTGGGACTTGGATCAGTAGCCTTGGTGCCCACACTAGAGGAGGAAGCAGTGGGACAGGAGACTTGCTGTCAAGTGAGTCCCTCTGAGATCAGGTATTTGGAGTGATTCCACCATGTACAGTGGTGAAGAGACACTGACCACCTACCTCATGGTCCACAAGAACCATCCTAAAACTGCTCCTCAGCCCCTGAAGTTGGATAGGTTGAGCTAATACAGTGCCATTAATATTCCTGTGCCTATTTCTCACGACTAAATACCTAGTTTTAGATTATTTTCCCTTTTATCCTGTTCCTCCTGCACAGGTTTGTCATGTGATGATGATGGAAGTTCCAGCTCCCACCTCACACTGCTGAATCCAGAAGGTGGTGCTGTTACACTCAGCTCATTGGTGGATGGTAGCACTCAGTTTTGATCCTTGGACATAGCCAAGAAGAAAAGGAAAGTTGAAACAAACCAAAAAAAACCTGACCAACCATTGCTATTAACAAATCTTGTTGAATTATACAGTAGGAGGAATGAAAATCAGATGCAAAAAAAAGATTTGGAAAAAGCTATGGAGAAATTATGTGATGCTGGATGCTTTAAAAATTCATAGTTCAACAACCTGCATTTGTTGCTACATCATTCAACTTGTTCTGGGACTCAATTTCTAGCAGCTTTTATTCTTAGGGGAAAAAAGGACAAGCCCTTAATTAGAAGTTAGGTATCAAGTTGAAAGCATTGCTTGAACTGTTGATTCATTCATAGCATGTTAATATATTTGGGCTTTTTTAAGCTAAGCCTGTAGCATATATCTATTTTTTTAAACTCTCTTGTCATTCTAATGAGCAGGAAACACATAATTTTATAGTGTACATTTGTTACTGAAAGACTGCTCTGTGTCTTGTCTGGTTTTTATCTCTTCACAAGAAGATTTTGTTTATTACAAGTTTAAAACAGCTTTTTATGACCTGTGATTAGCCAGGCTAAGGTGGGTTTAATAAAACTGCTCGTTAAGATATCCTCACATATTTATGTATCATAGTGTCTTCTTTCAAAACCTTCTGGAATGGCCTCTCAGGGGCATCAGGCTAAGCCTTGATTGACCAATTTTTTGATTGATTATTGAGACTCTAGTCCCAAGGGTAAACTGAGACAGGGTAGGCACCAGTTGACCTTATTTTCTGCTAGGGGACATGCATTCCCACCACTTCCCCTTGCATCATCTCTAGCACTTTCTTGAGCTTCTGTGAGGTGAATTAGTTCTTCAAACTTAAGACAAAACTACTGCAGGAGTGGGGGAAAGAAAATTAATAATATTGTTCCCTAATAGGCCACAGGTTAAACATTGAGTCAGCTCAGAGGTGGGGCCAAAGTGAACCAAAGCTGGGGCAAAAGAGATGGATGAAGCCTGATGGAATCAGACTTAGCTACTTGAAGACAGCCATTTGCTTTTGCTGTTCTGAAGAGTTCAGAAAGGACTGAAATCTGTGGGATGCATCATGCTAAACCAAGAAGTCAGGAAGAAGTTTCTTGTATTTTTTACCTATTAATGAGCATTGACTTTTTTTAAGTGTACCAGACTATTGGTTTTAGCACAACACATGCTACTGGTCTCTAGTTACCTGTAATCACATTGTGCAACTGCACAAAAACTGTTACATGGGGACATTATTTTTTAGATCAGAGAGTGACTTTGGACAAAGCTGCACACTCTTCTCCTCATCTAAGCACAAAAGGCATCTCCTAAGTGTTTTCAAGGACAAGAAGGGAAAGCAGATTGTATTTCCCTTGGCTTTTCTTCCCGCTACTGGTCTCTAGTTACCTGTAAACACATTGTGCAACTGCACAAAAACTGTTACATGGGGACATTATTTTTTAGATCAGAGAGTGACTTTGGACAAAGCTGCACACTCTTCTCCTCATCTAAGCACAAAAGGCATCTCCTAAGTGTTTTCAAGGACAAGAAGGGAAAGCAGATTGTATTTCCCTTGGCTTTTCTTCCCTTTGGGCATGCTGATGGAAATACTTGACATGACAGTCCACTCAGTCTTGAAATTTAGTTGCCATCTATTGATAGTGACCCTTCATTCTTTATTTAAACTGCTAGATTTCTGCAAAAGAAAGAAAAATCCCTGTGGCTTTCTGATGATGCTATCAGAACAGGGCATAATTGTATCATTCCATAATACTGGTGTTTTGTAAGGATAAATATGATTTTATACCTCATGGTGGGGGTTTTTTTCTGCATGTATAATGACAAACTACCACAGAACATTCACAGGGAAAGGTATTTTGTGCCTCTGGGGTTAATTGCCAAGATTCACTTCCTCCTCCAGTTACAATTTGCCACTTTAGCCTTTCTAAAAGCTGTGTGAAATATGAAATTTCTATAGTAGGAGCTGAGATCTTTCCTGTAGGATTCCAGGGTGCTCAGAGTCCCATTCAGTGCCAGGGAAATGCATTAAATAGGCTCTTCTCACATCTGTTGGTGTGTGAACTCTCAACAAAGGAATCAATTACTTCACAGCTTTCTAAACTTGTGAAAGGATCACTGTTTCTCCAAGTGTTCTGAAAGCTCTGAGAGTTCAGCTACAATTTCCTAGAATAAAAATATGCATTTTTCCCATGTGGTTGAAGCTTCTAAACTCCCTGAATTTTTAAGTCTAGATCATTCTTTTTATGTGAATTGGAAGCTAATAAACCAGCTAGATATTTTTATACATTTGCAGCAAAGACTTGGGTCTCCATCACAGCTGATTATCAAGGTTTAATATCACCAGATAGGCTTCCATAAAAATGACATAATTCCCATTTCAAGTGGGTCATCCAAAAAACTAATTAAGTCCCAGTATTTCCCAATAAAAATCATTTCCTAGCAAACATCCTTCTTGCTTTCCAAGAAGGAAATAAAACTGCAGAATACAGCATCTTGAAAGAGTAAGAGAGAGAGCTCTAACTTAGAGTTGTGATGCCAAAATAGGTCCTCTAGTGAATGCCTCAGTGCCTGAACAACTGGCATCATAATTCCTTTAACTCTGAAATAGTCATTTAAAAATGGACATCTAGGAAAGCCCACTGATGAGCAGAACAAGACAAATAAACCAGCAGCCTTCCTCTGAATTCTTTTTTTACCACACTTTTGGCCAAATGGGCCTGTCATCATTTTTTGGCCGTTTCATAGAAGATGGCAAATTGGAAAAAAAAAATAAAAATAAAATTGAACACTTTAGGTAGCTCAGTTCTGTATCAAAGAACATAAATATATATAAAATATAAACATAAATATATAACTACCCAAGGATTCACTACAGAAATCAGATGGTAAATAAAATCTCACTATTTTTTTGGGTGACCAAATTAGCACAGGGACCCATTTCTGCCAAATTTGTGTGAGTTGTTCAGTGTGGAGAGTGCACAATCCTGCAAAAGTCTTCCCAAGGTGAAAATCTCTTATAATTTTCATCTGTTGAAAACAAAATTAATTCCAAATAGTATTTTTTTCCTCTCTAAGTCTTCAGATTTGATCTGGCATCTGCTAGAACAGCATTTGCAAACACCCACCCTCTCTGTACTTAGGTGTGTTGGAGTTTTTTTACTCCAAGATGCTGTGCTATGATACTAAGCAAGTTTCTCCCATCTCTGACAGAAAAAAAAATGACAAGAGTTTAATCTCCAGAAACCAGATCAACAAGAATTTATTTAAGTAGTTAAGCATAAATTCTTGCTCTTTAATGAGCTCTAGATTAGCTCCGATTTCTCTAATGGTAATTTCTGGTAATTACAAACAGAATACACTGGATCTAGAAGAAAGAATAGGTCTTACATTTAAAGCACAGAGCTGGAAGTCTAGATTTTGTGGCTGATTCAAGTGTTACCTTAAGGTCATGCCTTGAACAATTCACTTTGATGGGAGTTTCAAAAGAGCTTGAATGAATCAGGTACTACCCTAAATCCCACTGGAAAGCCAGATGCTTAATTTCATTAAGCTCCCCTGTAACTCAGGATTTAGCTGTCTGTGTTTCAATCAGGGGGTTAAAAAGGAAAGGGGGGTGGAAGGTACCCTGAGTATATCCCAGATTGACAGAAAATGCTCAACTGGAGGGTTTTTTTTTTCTTTAAAAGAAGGATGACCTCATATAGGAGAAACTTTTAATTGAAGATAAAGGTTACCTAGGAGAATTTCACCTAGCAAAGATTTACAAAACCAAAAAATCCATAACTGAGCTTTCCTGCTACCAGAACAACACAATTTGTGTGACTTTTTCCACCCCTCCCAAGGGCTACCAGATATTTTTCTTTCTAGATGATGGCAGACTCCCTGGACTGAGGAGATTGCTGCACATTCAGTGATTTGCCTTTGGGTTGAACTTTCAAACCCAAGAAGATTTTTTTTTTTGTCTTAGGAAACTTCTCTCTCTCCCCATTCATCTGCTGCCTCCCTGACATATCCGAGCACGTCCTGTCGTTTGCATGTTTGCAAAATTTGGGTGCTGAAAGGGTTAATATGTGCCTTTTTGTACCTCAGACAGAGTGAGATTTTGCAAGCAAATGTCTGTTGGTTGCAAGAGCCTATGAGCAAGTATGAGACTAATTTCCTGTTCAGGAGTCGCTACATTAAAAGGATATTTGCATAATCCTAGACTAAGATAATGTAGGGACAAACATAGGGAAAACCCCAGAGATCTTTCTGATGCCAGGATTAAGCCAAGCCCAACATGTAATTTATTTGAATGCATGAAAGCTGCTTCTTATCATTCACTTCTATCTCAAGTCCCCAAGCACTTTGGTTGGCAGCAGCAGGCTCTTAACTCCTCCTGCCTAATTCATTATCCTCAACAACTTTTAAAAGGGTTACTTTAAGTTTAACTTAACAGTCCCTGCAACTTAATTCAGACAATAAAAAAAAAAAATATTCATTTTATGGCTTGTGTCACATGAGTTGCTGCATCTTCTGGGTCATCATTTTAAGTCAATGCCCTCGCCTTTGGGTTGTGATAACTTCTGAAATACCTGCATGCACCACAAAAACAAGGGTTCAGGACAACACCTCCCCAAAAAAATAACCAAAACCAAGGAGATTTCATAATGCAGGCAGTGTTTTTCCATGTCTATATAAGTAAAAGAGGCTCTGCATAGGAGTTTAGCAGAAGGTCCTCAAGAGAAAGTGCATTAGCAATTAAAAATCAAGGTGCTTGAAGTATTAATCTCTCCAGAAGTATCTGTCAGGGCTGGAGGTCCCTGACTTCCATTTTAAATCCAGTTGCATTTTTCTTTTTTAATATTTGGAGAGCCCCATTGCCAAAGTAAAGAATTTGTCATACTTGTCACCTGATATTTCCTCCATGTGAACACACTTAGAGGCTTGGGTGCTGTAGAGGTGTCTGAAAGGTTATTTATTTTTTAACTTAACTTCTATGAGTAAGTTACTTGAACCCAGAAGTGCAGTTATCAGGAAAAAGAAAAAGGAACAACCAAAAACCCAAACCCAAGGCTACTGTCATGCTTGCCTGCTATGGTTAAAACAAATGGAGACCCAAAGAGGTGTGTAGGAGTAGGAAGAGGGCAGCTGGTGCTTCTGGAAAGCAAGAGGGATGAGAATCTACTCACTAGCATTTCAGTGACAGCTCTGTCTACCAAGCCTCAAGCCACAGGATAAGAAGGGAATAAAGTTTCAAGTGAAGGAAGGACCAACATTATGATAACAAATTATTTAATTGGAGTTAAGGCAAGAAGAGAGAGTATAATTAAGGTCTCAGACACCTAAATGAGAAAGCATTTAGTAGCAGTGGTAGTAAAACACTTTCACTGGGCTAGAAAATAGTACCATGTTTTACTGCACTTTATGATTAAAGAAGCCAAATCCTAGTAGGCTATTAACACTATTAATTAAAATGTCATAGAGTAACCTACATTAAGATATATTGTCCTGTTTGAAATTTCTAGTCCTCAACAGGGAGGACATCTGTATTTAAATGAGATCTACACATTTGAAGAAGTTACTACAATACAAATTCCTCCTCAATTTTGGAAATGTTAACCCCCAAACTATTGCATGCTGAAGATGAGGAACTAATTAGACCAGAAGAGAACAATGGCTGATCAAACAAACAATACTCAACAACTTAGTGTAACCCCAAACTCACATTGCACAAAATTAATCACCAATTAAAATAAAGTGACAGCACACTGCAGCCTGTTCCCATAGGGAGGCAAAGGATGGGAAAAGGTCATCCCAGCTATATTTAATATTTCTCCATAATATATATTCTGTGTTTAACTTGATAAAGGTTCCTTAGCTGTAAAAAGTTTCCATCATAAGCACAAGAAATGAGCACAGGATTCCTCAGCAGAGGAATATGGTGCAGATGAATAGAAAGGAGAAAGCTAAAAATGATAAGGAATGGGTTTGAAAATCCCAGAAATTCAAATACACCAGAAAATGTAATATAAAAAATAACCTTGCATGGAAAAGAAAAAGAAAACATCCTGATGAGCACATTGATGAGCTGAAGAGAAGTGTCATGAAGCTGACCAAGGTAAAGAGCTAAGTGGCCAGACTTAGCCCTTGGTGCTGCAGATGTCAGCTAGGTCAAAAGAAGATTTCCCCTTACAGGATTAAGTTTGTCACACAATAAGCTGTAAGACGTAGATGCAAATTTACTGTGCTCAGCAGCTAATAGTGACATCAAGAACTTCATGGTCCATTCCATGAACATCAGCCTAGTTGCAGTTGTAAATATCCTTTCCTTTAAAAACAGGATGCTAATGATTGATTCAGGATATTTCTTCTGACTACAATGTCAAAAAGGCTAAGATAATTTTATCAGGGTGGAGAATAAAGGAAGCAACTGAAGCCTTCCTTGCAGAACTCTCACAAGCTCCCCATTAGAGGCTGAGCATAAGACAGTGATTTCAAGAACAGAGGGTACAACACTTCCTCAGGATTTATAGAAGCTAATTCCCAAGGGCATCTCCATCACAAACAGTCTCTTCAGACTATCTAAAACACCCTGCTTGGTCATTTCAACTTCAAGTGAGCACAACAGCAGTATAAAACCACAACATCCAAAAAAAACCCCCTATGATTTCCATGCTTGAGTTCTTAGAGGATAAAGGTGGGATTTTCCAGTTGGGTAAAAGTCACTTAATGCTCAGAGAAGCAATATCAGGCATTTGACTCATCTCTGATCCACTTAAGCCCTGTAAAGGTTTTGTACTTACACATCTTTCAAGCACTTACAGCTTCAAAGTGTTATCCAAAAAAAAAAGAGGGAGATTTATGTACTTGTAACAGAATTCGTTGTAAAAAAAAAAATTAGTATTCAATGACATAAAGGTTTTAAGAATTTAAAATAGAGGCTGTATGTGAATTAGAACAAGCAACCAGTAGCAAACAACAGCACTTATAACAGACTTCCTTGTAAAAAAAAATGGTATTCAAAGACATAAAGGTCTTAAAAATTTAAAATAGAAGCTGTATGTGAAGTAGAACAAGCAACCAGTAGCAAACAACATGAACAACAGTAGATCTTAAATCTTAAGCCATAGCTGGGTGTTCGACTGGACACAGCAGAAAGCAGCCTCCTCCTATTTCAGAAATCTCAGCTTAGAATCCATTTCTAAAGATGGATGCTTAAGCATGACCTTTGAAAACAAAATGTAACCAGGGATTTTTAATTTATCAGCTCATACCCAGGCAGTTAATGGTCTCAGCCAGGACAAAAACCTGCTACCTTTTCATAATGAGGAGGTACAACCCAGTTTCTCCCATCTCCATGAAAAGAGCTAAAACTTCAGTAATTCTAAATTTGGAGGGAGTACTCTTATTCCTGAATAATAAAGATGCTGTGAAACTTCCCAGGCTCAGCAAGGGAGAGCTGTGGGCACCTATGAATCCTCAGGCAAACAGTAGGTTGGTTACATGGGGGGAGTCTTGAATCCTCATCTGTGTTCAGTTTACAGATACTTCAATCTGTGTCCCACTTCTTGTAGCTTCAACTAGAGAAAGATGAGTTAGCAGAAAGAAGTTAAAGTACTGCCACTCAGCAAAGCTTTTATCGTGGTAGATGCAGAGATGAAGATGCCAGCAGAAGCAGCAAAGTGTCTCAGAGACTTCTGAATCTCATTTATAGAACATGGATGTGAAAAGCTACTTTTCTGTGCCACGTAGATGTGAGGGATGTTTTATTCAGAGCCTGACCCAGATGTGTTCACACCCTCTGAAGATGTATCAAGACTCTGGTTCCTGAAAGGGCTTAGGTTTGATGGAGGGGATTGGTTAACTCAAGGAGTGTGCTGACTGTACACAATTCTAGGAGAAATATAGAAGACAAGGGAAAGTCTCTAATAGAAATACCTAAGATGCTTGAGAATAAGCCATCATGCTTGACATGAAGTTTTGAACAGGCACTTAAGAACAAATGTGAAGAAAAGAGCAATTACAGCTTTCATGCCTTGCTTTTAACAAAAAACCTCTTCTCCTTTCTGTGATGCTTCTAATCTTCTTTTGGTCCTGAAATGGATGACAGATGCTTTTACCAATCATTCATCTCGGCAAATTTTCCATTTTGCCAATTAGTATCCTTTAATGAACACACCCCTGTAATTTGCATTGATAATCCTTTTCCCTAGAAGAGTGGGTGTTGCTGCAGGAACATGTACAAAGGTTGCTCCCCAACCAGTTACCACTGAAAAAAAAGCACCATGCCAGTAGCTATTATGACTCAATAATAGATTGAAATCTCCTGTTATGTGTTAATATGGGATAACAACTCTTAGAATTTCCATTAATAATGAAAAACTTTAATGAAATACAGACAGAACAACAACTGCTGTGAACTTCTAGTAGATAACTATTCCTGCAGGATCTCTGTATTACATTAGTACTCAAGATATTGCATCTCAATCTTCCAGACACCCAGAAAAAAAAGACACTAACAGGCACAATTCAAATGCTGACATGCCCATAAATGAGTAAATGCAATTTCAAGACAATACAGTACCACATATTGTGCCTTTGTGAATGTGTTTCTGTGTTAAATACCACACTGCTCTGACTAGAAAGGGGTTAAGATCAGCTCAGATAAAAGCAGGAAAAAATCCTTTCATTGTGTTGTATCAGAGGAAGGGAGCTTGTTGTACCCCTGTAACAACATCTTTGTAACTAGTGAAGTCTTCTAGTCTAAAGAAGTGACTTAAGACAGGTAAGTTTTTAATCTTCAAATAGGAATATCCACTTTAGGACTTGAATGAACAACCTCTTATTCATGCCCAACTTGATTTGGTATTGATCCTTATGAAACCCTGGTTCTTTCTGTCCATATGCAAGCATGGATGCTAAAATCCATGGCAAAAACTTCTTGATTCTAAACTGCTTTCCAAAAAATTGGCCCCCAAATGGTTCGTTCTTTAATTTTCAGGAAGTCTAAAGTTCAGTTGCCTCTTTTATCAAGCAAATATTCATCTACAGGTTGAAAACTTAGAATCTCATTATTAGATGCGTGCTGATTACATCATGGTCTCAGAATTGGAAGCTTGGGTTTGGAAATAGCAATAACTCCAAGTGACAACAGGACATTAGTCTTTTTGCTTTGTAGATGAGATAGAGCTAAGCATATGTTTAACCATGTAACTCAGCGTTCCCTCACCCAAATCACTTACCACAGAGGACAACAATACCCCAAAGACTATTTGAGCCTCATTTACACATGTCAATGAAGTCCCTCTCTCCTTCTTTCTTCTCCCCTAGTTATGCATCTTTCCCCA
The DNA here is from genome assembly GCF_000691845.1 of Merops nubicus. NCBI lineage: Eukaryota > Metazoa > Chordata > Aves > Coraciiformes > Meropidae > Merops > Merops nubicus. The sequence continues at coordinate 21,823 of NW_008627748.1, forward strand.
TTTCCCTGCAGCAGAACATGGGTGGAATTCAATGAAGGCACTTTATTTTTCCCCCATTTTGAATAAGCTGCAAGTGTTGCCAGTAATATTTATGGAAGTAGTAGTATTATTGTAGGGTTTTACATGCAAGCTTTTCTCCAAAATGTTGTTTCATTTGCACACCAGTAAATTCCATGATTACTGGGAAATAGCAACCACTGGACGTGTTATCCTGAGTTAAATAAGGAAGTTTCTGCCATTCCTTATAGAGTCATTAAATAGATACCACCAAATCCTTATTTTTTTCCACAATAACTATGTCATTAACTTGTGTGCCTAGAATTATTTCAAGATGGATGCACTGTTCAATTTACTTGAGTTGATGTATAGGTTCTGTATATCAATAGAGGTTCTGTAGTCATTGAACCATCTTGGGACCCAAGAGCATTGTGACCCAAGAGCATTGCCAGTGATTTGGGTAGAAAGACATCCACTCAGCAAAGTGGCCAAGGGTTAGTAACCATAGAGAATAAACTGTCTGGAAAAGTACAAAAGAAGAGCACACAGAGGGAAAATGTGTGTATAAAAAAAAGGAGAGAGTGCCTTGTATCAGTGGCACTTGTGAAAACTCCTCTTATTGTGGATTTTTATAAGGCTTCTGATAACATTCCTCAAAGCATCTTTCTGGACAAGCTGTCCAGGTGTGGAGTAGGTTCACCAGGTGCTGAAGAACCAGCTGAGGGCAACAAAGCTGGTGAAAGGAATATCCTGCAAGGAGGGGCTAAGGACTGTAGCTTTGTCTAGTCAGGAGAAAGGGAGGCTGAGGGGTCACCTCATTGCTCTCCACAGCTTCCTGAGGAGGGCAGGTGAAGAGGGAGGTGCTGGTCTTTCCTCCCTGGTATCCAGTGCTAGGATGCATGGGAATGGTTCAGAGCTGCATCAGGGGAGATAAACCTTGACTGGATGTTAGGAAGTATCTCTGTACAGAGAAGAGTGGTCAAATAGTGGAACAGGCATCCTAGAAAGGTGGTCAATGCCCCAAAACTGTCAGTGTTTAAGAAGCATTTGAGCAATGCTCTTAAATAATATGCTTTAACTTTTGGTCAGCCCTAAGGTGGTCAGGCTGTTGGACTATATGATCAGTGTAGGTCCCTTCCAACTGCAATCCTAGTCTATTCTGTCTCAAATCTGAAAGTATCTGGATTCCTTACATGTGTCTCTGGCCAGTCAGCATCTTGACCTCATCCATTTTCCTTCTCTGTGAAAGGAGGATAAAATTCCTTTCTGCTCTGTGACCAACATGCTCGTGCTCAGTTAGAATCATAGAATCCTTTAGGCTGGAAGGGACCTCCAAGATCATCAAGTCCAACCACCGAGCCATTAGGGCTCTAAAGTCCTCTGCTCAAACAGATCAGAATCTGTCAGGGTTGGAAGGGACCACAAGGGGATAAAATACTGGGGAAAAAGGGAGGAATATGCAGGAGACAAAAAGGGAAAGGAAGGAAATGAAAAAGAAAAAAGCAAGACTATTGAAAAAGTCAAACATGACAAAGAGTTAAAGATATCAAGGGGATATTAAGGCACACATAAAGAAGAAAATATTTTTTTAAAAAAATATGTAAGATGAAAGGCTTAGAACAAGAGTACCTAAAGGACAGAAAAATAGCAGAGCTTAGGAAAACATTTACTTTCTAAATATGGCTGATAACAGAAAAAAACAGTGGCTGTGTCATGAAACAATGAGTCCCCTGTGGAAGACCATCCACCTTACCTATGCTGCAAGAACAAGCTCCTTTCCTCTGTACTTTCTTGCATTTCTCTGTTGTGTAGCCAAGTGTCCTGGACCCTTCTGAGCTAATGAGAGCTCCACAGCACAGGGATCCCCAAAGAGCAGAGTAGGTGCAGAGTAGAGCTACTAAAGTTGCCTTGAAGGCTAAGTTTAGCACTAATTAAAGTGGCTGATTAGCAGCTTTGAAAAGTGTGGTTCCAGTCTTCCACAGGATGGTCAGAGATGACTTTCACAGTTTGTTTCTCAGCGTGTGGTGTAGCTAACACATCATTCCTCATCCCCTGGAGCAAAGGCAATTACCTTTCCTTCCTTTTCCCTCTCTGTGGAAACTTCCCAAGTTATATTCACCTGTACAAAGGAACATCAGCCAGCAATGATTGAAGTGATTGGTTTGGAATTTCATTCCTACTCTTTGTGTTGATGTTGACTCAGCTCATTCATCCTCCCTCCCTCACTGTGAGCTTCAGGCTATTCCAAAAACTCCAGCATAAGCACAGGGACACACCAGTTTGTCACCAGTCCTTGAGGTAGGGAATGGCCAGAGGCTTCCAGCTCAGAAAGTCTGTGAGAGCTGTAGGAAGTGAGAATAAATAGAAGAGCCACCTTTGGGAGGAAGGGCAGTAGCTGTAAAGAGCAACCTGCTGGAAGAAGTCATTCATGCCTGGCTGGAAGTTAGATACAATTTTGAAATTGAATTATCTCAACAGGATCCTCATGGCTTGGGTAGAAACCTGACAGCAATCCAAGGAAGTCGGGTTCAGAACCTTTTAGAGGGTT
>NW_008627749.1:0-5822 GCF_000691845.1 Merops nubicus
TTTTTTCCCCCTTATATTTTTATATATAAAATAGATATATTTTATACATAAAATATATCTATTTCCTCTGCTTTTCCACAAAGGCTGCAAAATGCAGGTTGCCATCAGACAGTAGCTGCGTCACAGGCAGAGTAATTAGGATGTACAAAGTCACTGGCTAGCAGGATTGCAAGGGAACAGTGTGGGTGTGGAGAGTTAAATAGAAATACACTGCAAAAGAGGATGTCTGGAAGAAGGAACTACAGTGCTAGTTAAGACAGACCCAAGCTGTGCTTCGGTGCAAGAGGAACGCTAAGTTTTAGTGTGCTTTGTGTCTGTCCTTGAGTCACATCACGCTTTTGTTTTATGGTTAGTGAATGGTGATGCAGAAAGGTTCCTTGTATGAAGGAAATGAGGCCCCACAGAGCTCTCAGTCTAAATCCACTGTGCTAAAAGCTTAAGCAGTACAAGAACAATAGTGTTAACATCTTAAAAAACTCTCCTTCAAGAGGATTCAAGCAGCAGCAGACACAAAGGGGATAGCCCAAAAAATAAGAGAGGTAATATCAGAGGGGTAGGAGCCATGCTTCTGTGCCTATTCCAGCAAATGCTTTCAAAGGAGAGAGACAGGATTTGGGACAAGATTGTAAGAAAAAAAAATTGCCTCTTGCTTATACTGGAATATCCCCAACATTCACATTTTCAAGCCTTTGCAACAGCAAACTACTTTTTGAAGAGAGAGCAAGTTCCTCCTGAAATTACAAAATTCCAAGCCATGGTATTAATACACGAACTGGCTTCCACCAGTAGTAGTGACACCCTAGTCAGATATTGCTGGCAGACCCACAGCAACAGATTCTTAGGAAGGGGAAAAAAAAGTCAGTTAAATGGCATGTAGTACAGAAGAAATAACATTTGGTCTTTGAAACTTCCTGTACCTTAGGGTGTTGATTGCAGCAAGCAGAAGGCCTAAATTCCTAGTTCATACATGAACTGGCTTCCACCAGTAGTAGTGACACCCTAGTCAGATATTGCTGGCAGACCCACAGCAACAGATTCTTAGGAAGGGGAAAAAAAAGTCAGTTAAATGGCATGTAGTACAGAAGAAATAACATTTGGTCTTTGAAACTTCCTGTACCTTAGGGTGTTGATTGCAGCAAGCAGAAGGCCTAAATTCCTAGTTACTGAAGAAGGAAACAAAAGGCATTACTTGTCTTATGACCAGGGAAGAGAAGGCCAAGAATTTTTCATGTGCCTGGCTGACCCACTTTTTGTAATGCAGGCCACTACTTGCTGTTTGTAACCTTAACCTGTCCTGAAGAGAAGTACAGTTACTGGAGTACAGTTTATGGAGTTGGGGTAACTTGGTAGATGCATACTTGACTATGCATGAGAAAGACAAGTAGGGTAGATTGCTGACTTTACTGCTGAACAGGAATCTGAATCAAGAGCAAGTGCTCTGTGATAGTTCAGTCCAAACTCTGCAAGGCATTAGCCCTGCAATTATCACTCTTTGGAGATGGTAGTAACAAGGAGGGGTATTTCAGTTTAAGCAGAACTGACCCTTTAGAGGGAGGTTTGCTGGTTTGAATGGTTGCCTTTGACATGAAAAAAATGTGAAGCACACGTCTTTTTATGTACTCCTGAAAACTTAACTGTGGCAAATCTGGAGAGACCAGTGATACTCTTCATCTGATCAGCTAACACAGATGGACAAATCAATTTAGGGCAATCAAGCCCTTTTTGGGGGCGGTTGCACAGGTGTGGTTTGGGACTTTTTTTCCAGGTAAGCAAGTATATTCCCCCATGTATGCTAGCCCAGGTCTGGCCTTGCTGGGAATCAGGATAGATAATACACCTAGACCTGGAAGCTTGGAGATGGTTGGAGATGTGTCTGCTGTCATAATGCAGGTTTTTATTTCTTTTTCCTCTGCAGCTGAACTGCGCTTCCCGTGCACACACTTCAAAAAGGACACAGCTCTAGGTGAAGGGATGATGATCACATAAAAAGTTACTTGAGAATGTCACTCTTATGGGGTGGTGGAAAAGAACTTTCCTTCCAGTCTTCCTCTGCTCTTTGCTATTTGCAGTACCACCAGCAAACCTCACTGATCTGGAAGAAGTGGAGATGAGTTGCCAGTTGCAGTTTCTCATCCCATGGGTTTGTAGAGCCGTTTCTCATAGAGGCTCACCTGATGCCTGAGAACACTCCTTCCTGGGGTAACTGCATAGAGGCTTTTCCAGAACAAAGGCCACTTAAAGCACTGTCTGCAGGGCTTGATGAGAACTTCAGAATGGGAACCCAGTACAGCCTAATCCTCCATCCATCTTAGTAAATCTCTGGAGCTGGGAATTAAAATGAATGCAAATAATAGATTTAAATACATTGATATTCTTTCTTGTTTTCAGTTTTGAGAACAAGGGGCTGGTTCATTGTGAGGAAGTGAATTCAAAACACTTAAGTATCCAGATTACAAACTTTGGTTTAATTATTTCTATTAAACAACAGAACAATCTTTGTATAATTCAACGGTGAGAAAATCAGCCTTGTTTGTCTCTTCTTAGCATCCCTTCTGCCCTGGGCACTGCCTGCTGAGTAGATGCTATTCAGCTGTTACTGTTTTCATGTACTAAATTCGCTTCTAGCTATTCTGAAAGAAGGAAGTGAGTAGAGAGAGTTGCTCCCCGGTGGTGTGACAGTGAAAAGACATGAACTTGCTAGTTCTGCTGTTTATAAAGACAGGCTTTTTTTCTTTATGTTATGTATTGAGTTTTTAATGATACGTCAGCAGATACATGTTAGTTTCAATGACATGAAATTGTACAGCGGAAGACTCTGGCCCTGAGACTGTCAACACTCTGAACTCACATTGCAACAGAGCTGCAGTAGTCAGAAAACGTATTTCCTTTTCCCTCTCAGTAGTTTGATCTTTGCTAAATGTCAAGTCTGGGGTTTAATTCTGTGCTTCTGTGCTTCAGTGTACCTTCCTCTTTAACCAACTTCAGCCACGACTGCTGGTGTAGTTTTATCATGGGCTAACATAAACACACTGATAACAAGGAGCACAGTATGCACTTATAGACTTGCCCTCAATACTGTAGGCAAACGTAATCTTTCTGCTGACAATGCAGTCCATAGGGAATGAAGGTAAAGAGTATAGATTACAGTGGCAGGGGGACCAGGGGAGTGCACTGCTTTGTCAGGAGTGTGCAGGACCTCTCCCTTCCGGTGAGGGAAAGGAGGGAAATGAAAGTAAGTTCAAAGATTTGGTTGCCCACCTAATACAGCAAGTAGAAACTGGTAAGCTGGAGATGTTTGTTAATAAGTACTATGGCTTCCTTGTCAGCTCTGCTTGCTGGAGCTCCTTGCTTTTCCAGGTGCTACCAGTACCTACCAGTAGTATTCCCTACTGCCAGAGCTTTCTAATGGCAGGGACTTGGGATGATCCTGTAGGGTGAAATCACAGGGATGGCTATTTTCTGGATGCTGTAATATTGCATGTGCTTCTATAGCAGGTCCACTGATCATTTGCATTCCCCAGCTCTGCTCCAGCAGCACTTCCTGCAAGGAAATGAAGTGTCGAGGTTTAGTTACAGCCTGCAGCCCAGGAGGTAGCTAGGTTTGCATTTCTGCTTGTGCAGTGACACCAAAAGCCCAGGCCTGGCTCAAGGGAGGCTGTAGGTGGAAGGCAACTTTGCAGTCCAAAGGCTCTTGGAAAACCCGACCAGCTCCTTGCCAGTGTGACTGGCAGCGCACGTGCCAAGAATCGCAGCCAGCTCTCCTTGGGCAGCTTTCCTCCCTGCCTGCCTGCCCGGGCAATAAAAGGGGCTGTGCCCTGACCTGTGCTGGCAGCAGCGTCCCGGGACATTTGGCTGTGCCCCGCACGCTCTCTCAGGCAGCACTGCAATGTATTCTCTTTGCTGGGAAAGCATCCGACGTGTCTGGGAGCATTCGCTGCACCCCTGTTAAGAGGGCGAGGATGCCTGTGTTGCCTCCCCATGACTGACATCGTGCCTGTCATGGCCAATGCAGCACGTGCCGACTGTGCTGTGTGTCAAAGCGATGTGTGTGCCCCAAATTCAGTGTGGTTTGTGTCCCATTTCTCAGCAGGATTTGTGGCACTTCTACTCTGCTTCCTGTTAAAACTCCTCAGTGGCACAGGGGAGAGTGTGGACACCCCTGGAGCTCAGCAGCTGATGACTTGCCTCACGTTTCCTTGACCTCCATACTAATTACTGTAGATTAGCTCTGTAAGCCCTAGGAGGAAGACTTACAGCCTACCCACCTGCTTACATCCTGGGTGAGAATTGCATTTGTTTTATCTCCAGGCCCCACTATAATGAATGCTTCAGCCCTGAGGACTTCAGCCCTGTGCTCACCACTGCTCAGGGCTTTGCAAGACTGCACCTTGGGCCAGGGCTTGTACAGCAGCAGTGTAAAATGACCAAGTCCTGGGCAGGGTGATACAAAAGCCCATGTCCAGAGACAGGATGGTGCTGCTGGCAGCCCCACTGTGGCCTCACCAGGTGAGAGGCAGTAGTACCAATACCTCTCCACTCTGAATTCAGTAAATTAAAATCATAGAATCACAGAACTATAGAATCATTTATGTGCGGAAAATGCTGTTGCCAGAGGTTGATGTTCCAATAGGAGACAGAGGAGTCCTGTAAAATATACTTTATTCGAATAAAGGGAGAGTCCACGGGCAGATCCCAGTGGTGTCTCTCAGTCTGGCTGAGGGACGCAGCCCCATTCTTATCCTACTTTCCCGGCTGCCACTTTCCCTCCTCCTTTCACCACTGGCTGAGGTACTCAGAGTGTACAGACGTCCTGGTATGCCTACTACATATCCCCCTCAACATGTACCCCCTTCTCATCATACATCCCATGTCTCATTAACTTCATTTTATGCCTTCCCTGGGTGGAGAAGTTACTATGTATAAGTTCATTAAGCATGCGTACTAGTTCCCAAAGTTCAGAGGTTTAAGGCTATGTAAATGTCTTGAGGTAGATAATCTAGGTTTGTTTAATTTCATTCAAGTCCTCAGGTTCTTCTTGCTTGGTTCTTTTTGTATATAAAGTGGCCAGGCTATCACCTTTGACCACTGGTGATTGTATCTCTCCACATAGTGTTTTACCCCCACTCCCTGCTGTGAAGATACATTTCTTGCTTTATCCTATCAATTTAGATTGGAAAAGTCCTTTAAAATCATCAAGTCTGACTGTTAACCTAGCACTGCCAAGTCCACCACCACATCCCTAAGTACCACATTTACACATCTTTTAAATACTGGCAGGGATGGTGACTCAACCACTTCTTTGAGCAGTCAATGCTTGATGATCATTTTTGTTAAGAAATTTTTCATAATGTCCAATCTAAATCTCCTCTGGTGCAACTTGAGGCCATTTTCTCTTGTCCTATTGCCTGTTACTTGGGAGAAGAGCCTGGCACGTGCTTTGCTACAACCTCCTTTCAGGGAGTTGTAGGAAACGTGGTCTCCTGTCAGCCTTGTCTTCAGGCTAAACCACCTCAGTTCCACAGCTGCTCCTCATAAGACTTGTGCTCTGGACCCTTCCCCAGCTTTGTTGCTCTTCTCTGGACATGCTCCAGCACCTCCATGTTCTCCTTCTAGTGAGGGGCCCAAATCTGAACCCAGTATTCGAGGTGCGGCCTCACCAGGGCTGAGTGCAGGGGGAGGATCACTGCCCTACTCCTGCTGGCCACACGATTTCTGGTACCAAAAAAACAACCCGCAGAGAGCTTTGACAGCACCACCCCCGTTTTTCTCTGTGCCTTTTATCCTTTCTCGCCACACAAAGCCCGCCCGCAGACCCAGGGGCG
>NW_008627750.1:0-11010 GCF_000691845.1 Merops nubicus
AGAAAAGGGATTCAGGGGCACTGGCTCTATGAGAGAGGATGGAGTTGTAAAATAAGGTGAAGTAAAATGAAGTGTAAGAATGTAGACTGAAAACCATGAGGAGATGGTAAAGCAGTAATTGCTGTGTTATCCATGGAGTCTGAAGGATCACACCAGTGCTAAGGGAACAAGAAGACTGTAGGAGAGCTGGCAGGAAAGCTCAGAGCAAGGTTTCTTATTCTCAATAGCTCCAAGCAGGGGATCTGTCCTTTATTTGAGAAGGGAGAGACAGTGGAACAAGCTCAGAGTCTCAAGCACACGACAGGAATGATTTAAGTCAAGTTTCCCTCCCCACTGAAAATAACAATTGAACTAAATCCAAGCTACTGACCTCTGCAAAGGTATTTACTGCAGCCTGATGAAGACTGATAATGCAGCCATAAATATAGCAAGTATCTGGAAATTCATAGTTTAGGAATACCAAGAGCCCTTGAGGCTGTTCCTCCCCTCAAAGTGGGTCACATATTTCAGTGAAATGTGAGAACAAAAAGATGATGGCCCAGCAAGATTTACCTTCTTACTAGGGCTCTGTTGCATATTGAGCTTGGATTCACTTCAGCCAACGTTTGTGATCTAGTGTTGCTTTACCAAGGAGCTTCAAATAGAAGACTGTGCAATCAATACATCTGGCTTTAAAAAGCAATTAAATAGTTAAGTTATTCCTAACAAATGTTGATTCACGACTGTCCTGGAGCATGAAGGGACAAGAAAATCTTTTTCACCTGCACCATCACTTCCAAACTAAAACTGTGGAGGTGGGTAACCAATGTGAACACGTTGGACATACTGAGAAAACAACATTTTGTCACATTTAATAAAGAGGGAAGCTCAGTTACCACAAAGTCCTGAGGAGGACTGAAAAAGAGAGGTAGGCTTGGAGCACAAGACTTCATGTAAGGAAAATGTTTGTGCCCAAGATATTTGAGCTGGAATAGAAGATAACTGTGAAATGTTGCTAGTCCCTTTTGTTTGGAAGACTTGAATAAAGTGTGTCCCAGATCCTATTTAACTACCAGCCTATTTTTTACTCCTTTCTGAAGAGTGTTTAAGCACTTGGCCTTTCCTTCAGAAAATGGCCATCTGAAAATGATTCTTAGAATTAAAAAAAAAAACCCAAGCAAACAACCAAAACCAACAAAACATAGCAAAATTATATATAGACTGATATTCTTGTCCTGAAAGGTGTTGATGGCTGCAGTCAACAGTTTGATAACTGGAAATATTAGAAGGCTGTGTGTAATAGTTTGCATGGTAAATAAGGTAGAACATCTAAGCTGTTTAGAGATGTGGGGGTTAAAAGGTGCATTTTGCAGGTGATGGGAAGGATAAAAGACAACAAAAGACATACAGAAGCAGCACCCTCCAGAGAAACAATACAGCACTAAGGTGAGGAAAGAAATATGGAATAAAATGACTGGCCAGGCTTGGAGGTTGGCACACAGAGCCTGGAGGATGGGAGCACAGCAGGGAGGAGAAGGTGAGACTCCATCTCTTGCATCCCCATCAGTGCTGTGGCACTCTGGAGATGCTGCTGAGCGACTCCCATGGATGTGTTACTGATTGATCTCTGGAATTCTTAGCACCTCCTGAATTTTGCTCGTCTAGCACTGCTATCAAATGCAGAGTTGAAGTTGTCAATGCCAAAATAGCAAGTGTTTATTCACCTGTGAGGGGTGGTAGATTAGTTACTTTGTGATCACACATTTTGGGTACGTTTCTTTCCTGAAGAAATCAATGAAAACAAAATTAAAGAGTTTCTTTAAAAGTATAACATCATCCCTGGCCCACAGAGAAGTAAAATATTAGTTTTATTAAAATCAACTTTAGGATTCGTAGTGATTTCAGTGGATTTCATGCATAATGTTGAAATATTTCAAACAAAAAAAGTTTATTTCATAATCTATCTTGTTAAGCTTTAAAGTAGATAAAGTTTGCATGCAACAAACTTCATGCAATATGTTCCACTGGTGAATCAGCTCTTCCACTGAGACTTAAAAGTTGAAATATTTGGGACAGAAATAAATGTGTGTTCATATAAATAGGATGCTAATACTGCTAATGATTTTGCTGCTGCTGAAACTGAACATCTGAAAGTTATTGAAGACAATTTAAGGCGACGCAGGGAGGTGGGATTAGGAAAGATAGTCACACTTTGAATCTTCTTTGCCATGGAGTTTTTAAAGGAAAGTTTCTCTCCATCAATTGAGGCTCATAGCTCTTTCTTGTTTAAGACAAAAGGACATCAGAGTTGCTGAGTGTGTGGCACAGTGCCGTGAGGACCAGATAAGCTCTTCAGAAAACCAGTTGTTTACTTGTCTTGAAGTATGCACACATAAGCATTATCATCCTTGGGAGCTGAGATTTTCAAATGTATGACTTTGGTAGCTCTATCAGCACTCAGCAGTCTCAAAAAGTTGTTAGTGAGAATCTCCACATTAGGAATGGAGGAACAAAGAGATTGGCAAAATTTTGACTATCAGTGTATTCCCTTTGATCAGAAAGTCGTGTTAGTTCTGGGGAAAAAAAACCACAAAGCTTAGTTTGCTTTCAGTATAGAATACATTTAAATATAGATAATTGATTGAATATGTAAGAACTGTGCACTAATCCATGCAGAAATTTGTAATATATTTTAAATAAGCCATTTTACTTGGTTTCTGTGTAAATCAGCTCTGCTTTTAATATGGAATCTTTATTCACAACGGAAGGATAAAGGAAGAGTGAACAATTCAGAAATAAAGCCTTTATTACAGATTTCATCCTTCAATGGCTTTATTTCCAATGGCATCATTTGTTTTCTACTCGTTTTCATCTCATGCCTAGCCAGAATAACACAGCTTTGGGTTTTTTTCTGCTTTTACTGACAGCCCCAAGCCTGCAACATAAAGATGCTGCTGGTATTTGGGTAGCAAGTCTTCAGGTTGGAGCCAGAGGTGGTGGGTCTTTAAAGCACAGGATAAGCTCCATTCCTTCATCAGCATTCCAAGTGTGTGGAAAGAGGTGGATAAAACAGGGGACTCGGGTGTATTTTTATTTTTGGAAGGAAATAATTCCTGAGTTTTTGATAGCTGCCATTCAGCTCGATGTGGCTGGTTCTTAATAAGATTCTCTCTGTGCTCCTCAAGAAAAGGGAGTGGATGAAGATTTAAAAGATGAGAGAATTTTTCCTGCCCTGGATCAGAAGCCCCAAATTACCTTGAATGATCAGAAAACCCCCACTGGATGATTTGTGTAAGGATGGAAAGGAGCCTTAGGGCTTTCTGTCTGAGTAGATACAACTTGTGGAGAAGGAGTGGATGAGGATTTAAAAGATGAAATATAAAATAATTTCTTTCCTGCCCTGGATCAGAGGCCCCAAATTACCCTGAATGATCTGAAAACCCTCACTGGATTATTTGTGTAAGGATGGAAAGGAGCCTTAGGGCTTTCTGTCTGAGTAGATACAACTTGTGGAGAAGGACATGGGATGTGTCTTGAATTGAAGCCCTGTGGTCAGCTCTGCATAGGCACAAAGAACACCTTAGCACTAAATTTAGCATTTATAATTGCTTTTTAGACTTTGAGGCAATTAAATGAGTTCATATCCTTAACACAGTATATGATACCATGTGGAGTTGAGCAGAACTTTGAGCTCAGACACTTGTGTACCCTTTGAAAAACTGGGAGCAACTCTCCAGCTGCCTAGTCACAAAAAGAAAAACCAGGCAGGGGAAGTCTTTTGCCAGTTCTTGGATAGATTCTCATCCATGCCAGGCCACTTTGAGCTCTCCTTGACTTTTGGACCAAGGGACAGCTGCTCTGCTGCCCTTTCACCAGCCTGCACTTCACCTTGCACATTTTCCAGGGTCTGGCAGTAGATCCTGAGAAGAGGATTCCTCAGTCCTTCCCAAAGGCTGTCATAAAAGCTGAAAGGTACCTTCTAGTGTCCCATTGGGCACTGCTCATGTTTCCTTCACCTGTGCCAGGATTCCTGGCTGCTAACAGCCACAGATTTGCTGAAGAGAGGGGGGGGAAAAGCCTGAGCAAAGGTTGAATGCACATCATGACACAAGAGTGTTGCATAAACTTTGGTACAAAGAACTTGTTAACACATCCAGAATAACCAGGATCGTTTATTCAAACTGCACTTCATGATCAAGGTCAATTTTTTTTTTAAACCTCTGGAAATATTTTAATTTCATTGCACTGGAGGGGGGAAAAAAAGTCACTTTTGTTTATGGCTCTTCCAAAAAGAAACTTTGTGCTCTCCACAGCACAGAGAAATGGGTATCTGTGCTGGACAGCCCTTCAGAGAAGGGACAGGACCATGTAGATTAGTCTTTTCCCTAACAGTGTGAAATCTGGGTAATTAATTCTTTTTCCCTGGGTAAGTAAAACTTTTTCCCTGTAATCATTTGTTTGCCTGAGATGAACGAGAATACACAAAAGCAGCAAAAATTGTTTGCAGAAATACTCCTTCTTGCTGCTTCCCGTGCAAATACACATTTTGGGCAGCCACCCTGTGCTGTGGGGGCTTTGTAAACACCATCTAGGAACTCTGGAGGATTTGCAGAGCCTCCTCCAGTGAGGTGAAGGCACTGGAAAAGCTTTCTGCATGTGGATACCCCGCTGAGCAACCGCCGTGTGAATCATTCCAACTCACAGCGTTAAGAGGATGCCAGTGACATCTAGTGTTGAATATCAAAATGCTGTAAAACCTGCTGGATTTGTTTCCTAAAGGTGATTGCAGCAGCTAGTGAGGTGGGTGCTGCTGGGGTGCCTGCTGCAAGGAGCAAGGACAGGGCACAAGGAGACCAGGGCTGCCATCCTGCAGGCAGTTTGTCTCCCAGCCCATCCTCTCAAGCAGCTTGTTCCAGAGTGAATCAGCCTTTAAAGCAAATAAGGGCATGGTAATGGCATGATCTGACTTTTACATCCTTATCCTATGCAGCAAACACCTTTCTAGCTAATAAACTGGCAGAATATTTCAACTTTGTACTATTTTGTATACTCTCTGATGCAGTCTGGTCACTGATACACTCTCTGTGGACGTATGTATACAAAAACTGCAGTGGAAGCAGTATGGAATTTATTAGAAAATAGTAGAATAGGGATTTATTAGAAAATAGTCTATTAACAAGGAAGAAAAGAGCATCTCAGATCAGGATTGCATTAAATCCTGAAATAAAATCCCAGCACAGCAGGGAGGTCGAAGCTGGTGACACATCACCCAGATCCAAGGCAGGGGAGAAGAATATCCCAAGGACACTTGATCCCACATAGCAACAACACTTAGAAGGTGAAGAATTTGATGTTCCTACAAGGAACACTGACAGGCAGCTCTTAAAGGTTTCTTAATGTTTTGTTTGTTCAATTTCCTGTTGCTAAAAATAAGGCTAACACAGGTTATGAGATCATAAACCAGATAAAGCCAGATGTATGCTTAATGTTGTACAACACAGTTAAAGAAGTTAGCAGATGAATAACTAATCATCGTGGCAAGCAGCTCAAGACATGATTAATGCAGAAATACTATGATGTTGCTATTAGAAACAGAATATCAGCTTGAACTCTACAAGGATATGTGACATTTTTATCCCTTTTGATATTTACCATACGATAGAATGGTTTGGGTTGGAAGGGACCTTTAAAGGTCATCTAGGGCAACCCCCCTCTGCAGGGAGCAGGGATATTTTTAACTAGATCACGTTGCTCAGAGCTCTGTCCAACCTGACCCTGAGTGTTTCCAGGGGTGGGGCATCTACCACCTCTCTGGGCAACCTGGGCCAGGGTTTTACCACCCTCATCCTAAGAAATTTTTCTTGTATTTAGTCTGAATCTGCCTTCTTTTCATTTAAAACCATTACCCTCATCCTGTGTCAACAAGCCACACGAAAAATCCTGTCCTCATCTTTCTATAAGTATTTAAAAGCCCCAATAAGGTCTCCTTGGAATGTGCCCTTCCCAGGCTGAACAACCCCAACTCTCTCAGCCTTTCTTCATAAAAGAGGTGTTTCATTCTTCTGGTCAGTTTTGTGGCCCTCTTCTGGACCTGCTCCAACAGGTCCATGTCCTTCTTGTGCTGGAGACTCCAGAGCTGCACGAGATACTCCAGGTGGGGCCTCACAAAAGCAGAAGGGGAGAATCACCTCCCTTGACCTGCTGGCCAAGCTATTTTTGATGCAATCCAGGACACGGTTGGGTTTATGGCCTTCAAGTGCACATTGACAGCTCACCTCCAACAGCAACAAAAGCATCAAAAATAGATCAGGTGACAAATTTATTGTAAAAGTGATGCAATGGATAAGTTTTGATTTAAAATTCAAGGTCGATTCATTTTGAAGACTTGAGAGCAAAGTTTAAGATAGCTGTGGCTCCAGCTTGCACCCCTCCATCCAGGATTTGATGACTTCAAGGCTTCAAAGCTGCCAAGCACTTCTGAATCAGAGGCAAGCTGTCGGTCTGGTGTCTTGCATGAGATGAACTTCACGTGTTTAGTGCTTTAAAATCATAGAAAGTCACTTGAGACTTCTTGAGTTACCTTTTGGAAAAAACTCAGCATCTGTGCTGTTTGATAAGAGGGTGACACAGATGCCTGAAGCTTCTGGAGCATCAGTGGAGGTCGTTTGGCTGAAAAATCATAGAACACAACAGGAAAGGGCTAAAGTGGAATACTGAGCCCAGAGGAAACTTTGTTGCAGGGGATAATTTGCACTATTCTGTTCCTGAAGTAAAGTGATACTTCTGTATCCATGTCATGTTTTTGTTTAGGCTGCTGCTCAAG
Source organism: Merops nubicus (assembly GCF_000691845.1). NCBI lineage: Eukaryota > Metazoa > Chordata > Aves > Coraciiformes > Meropidae > Merops > Merops nubicus. Next base: position 6,803 of record NW_008627750.1, read on the forward strand.
AAACACTCCTCAGGAATTAAGGCAAGTTTCATGCAATAATGTGTGAAATTGAGGATGTTTTACTTCTACCCTCTTCCAAGTGATACTTTTTATCAATTAGAGAGGAAAACAAACCACGGCAGGAGCTCACATCGAGTATGGAGAAACAATTAAACATTGTTTGCTTTGAGTGAGGGCACTTAGTGGCTGAGTGCTTCACATTCAACTTGGGCAGGAGCACAGAAAAACTAAAATACAGCCATAAAGACAGGTCATAAAGCCAAATGACAAATTTTTTTAAACAAAATCTTGGGTTTTTTAATGTCTTTGCATTCTTTGGATAAGGTGAGGTACTCCCAGGTGAGTGAAAGAATTGGGGTAAGTAGAAAGTCTCACATGGACTGTGCTTGGCTTGATAGTTGTAGTGGATTCTTACTGCTCTCTTTGAGATCAGCTCTAACAGGAGCCAAAAAAATATGCTGACAGCTCTCTAGTCATTATATTTCTGTAGGGTTCATTCATTTTGATTACTGCTGTGACTCTGATTTTCTTGATATCTGAAACAAAACTGCGGCTCTCCACAGTTCAGCTCCTTTTAAGACACCCTCAAATTGGCATAACTCTCACCAGCTCTGGCTAAAGTGATGGTGACAGCTATTGAGTTCTAACTAGCCCTGGTTTTATGCTTTGCTATAAATAATTACTTTCATCAGCCGTTTTCCCCACCATACATCACTGGAGAAAGATGCAGCACATTCCAGGTCTCCACACGTATTAGCACTGATTTATTACTTCACCTTCTTCATCTGAATAGAAGAATACAGGAAGAATATCCACCCAGGCTTGGGTTTCCTCTGATTTTATCTAGTGTCAGTTTGACTCCAGTGACTTTGATGATGGCTTTTTGTCTCCATGTGAGTGGCATTTCTGTAAGGCTCTGTCAGGTGGATTCCCTTGTGCAGCTGGCTTTTTGCACTGCCCAGGCAGCAACAAGAAGCTCTAACAGAGCCACAAAGTGCTAGGGGAGAGTCCCCTAGGGTGGAAACTGCACAGCTTGGCTCCACCACTGCATATCTGTCTCCCTCCCTGTGGGCAGGGGAGGGAATCTGCTTCAGTGGCAAGAGAGGACGTGCTGGAGGTGTGGCAGAGGAGTGCTGCTCTTAAGGAGCTCCACTGAGAGTGGTGGAGAGGGAGAATTTTCCTGTAAAGAAAATAATAACTAAAGAAAATAATTTTTTTTAAGAGTTAGATGCTGGAGAGAGCTTAAACTGCTTCAGACTTTACCTTGGAGGCATTCTTCTCCTTGTATTTATGTTGTGGAGCCACATCCTAACTTGAGCATGGCATTCCAGGTAAATTATTATCATTATCCTCATTTGCTGTGCACTGGGACCGGTGCTCACCTGCCCAGGTTCAGGGAGAGAATGAACCCAGCCAGTGTTGCACCTTCACAGGGAGAGCAAATCCATATAAAAAGTTGGCATCCAGAATTAGGTGGAGTCTCCTGCTCTTGTCTGAGGGCTGTAAAACCACTAAAGCCAAATAAAATGAAATAATTCCATTAGATGCCCTTGTAAATTCTCTCATGGTCCATTGTGTACAGGTCATATGAAGGCACAAGACTCTCTTGGTTTCTGTATTTATGGAATAGCTTCTGTGGTTTTTTTTTTAAGTATTCAAATAGGATTCTTAAGAATTAAAAATATTTTGGGGACTTTTTTTGGGCGAAATAGGTAAGAAATAAATTTCTAACATATGCTTATCTTGACAGCATCACTTTAATTTGCTCTTAATCGGTTGGCTGAAAAGCTGTTTCCATGACAGCACAGCAAATATACAGTGGGGGCACTGATAAATAGTGATGAATAACAGATCATTAGACTTCAGGGAGGCTTCTTCACTAGTCTGTTGCTGTGTTTTTACATTTGTCAGGTGGAGACAAATTTCACCAGCGTCCATGACACCAAGGAAAAAAGTTGCCTGGCTTCCAAAAACCCCGTGTGCTAAAAGACCTTTGAAGGCAGGACAAATGCTGGCTCTAAACCATGTTAAATTATGTCCTCTAAGAGTTTTCTAACTACAGGGATGGACAATACTAAATGTTTTATCCATCCTTGTCAAACTACTCATAAACCCCCACCAAGCAACAGTGCTTTCAAGATGGAAGTGGCTTCTCCTGACCCTCACTGTTTGAGATTTTTCCAGCCACTGTGTCCAACAGAAGGAAACTCTTACAGAAAGCAAATTTACTCTCTGGCTCACTGTGCAACCTGTGTGGAAAGATGCTTGGATAATTCATTCTTAAAGTCATCAAAGAGGATGCCCTCAGGGGGAGGTGGAAGTGGAGGTGAGAGCTGTCACATGGAAGGTTACCCTGGTGGCCACGGATGGTGTTCAACCAAGACCCACTTTAGTTCAGCCTTAAAACACAGACAGATGTCAGAAGCAAACCAAAAAAAGGGTTTTTTTCCCTTGTTCTATTGCTTTTTGTAATAATTCTCTGCTTTAATGAAACCAGAAGAGGTGGCATTGAATGAAATATTAAAATAAGAATAATTACCTGCTGTTTAGACAATCTGCAATGGGGGTTGAAATAGGAAAGTCACGTGCAGGTTCCAAATTTTGTGGAAAATTCTTCTGAGCTTCTCCATATCCCAATCAAATGCTATGTTTAAATTTACTAAAAAGGAAATTCTCAAATTAATACCCAACCTGAGGCAGCTGAAGCTTTGCTACCACTCTCCTTGTAACAAAATAACTGAACTTAAGTTAGCCCTATTCAGGCTAATATTTAGGCTATTTAGGTTTACCTAGGTTGCTATACATCAGATTTTAAGAGTATAATTTAACACACGTTTATTTTGGTGGCAGTCCTGGCTCGAGCAGCTTTGCACCTGTAATTAATCCACATTCCTCCTTCTACCTCTTCCCCAAAACACAAGTTCTGCTGGCCTGTAAGAAACTGATCTACCAAATCAGTGTTGTAAACAGTATTTTTTGTGGACTTGTTTCCTTTTTAAAGACATGTCAGTTCTCATCTCATGAATTTCTAGCAATTGCAAATCTCATAAATTTCAGAAAATATCCAATTATCATTTGAAACTTGTTTTCTTTAAAGATTAAGTCAAACTAAAGGTAGCAATGCACCCAAACACTCTTCAGTTTTAAGGGTTTGACTACTGTCTGTCCTAGTAGCTTCAGAATTTATTTTTTACCCCCTCAGACTACTGTCCATCCCAGCAGCTTCAGAATTTATTTTTTACCCCCTCCATAGAAAAAAAATTGGGGTTTTTTTAGCAATAATGCTCAGTAGGAAATTCTGCTTTGCTTCATATGATTTTAGGTCAACATATGACTCGCAGAGAAGATCCAAGATTGCTTCTGTCCTATTCTAAACCCCTCAGCAGTTGTTATAAATCAACAAAGCAGTTGAAATGTGAGTGATAACTTCCACGCTCTGGCACTAGAACTTCTTGAGTGGTACACTGGGCTGGCACCCAGGATAATCCTGTGTCATAGGGACGGGTGGCATTTCTCAACCATTGCCATTATCCATGGCAGAGCGAAGCCCCAGCATGGTGAGCCATCTGTGCTGATGCTGAGGATGTTATTAAATCATTCATTCCATTTCACAATTTCATATTAGATCATTTAAATTCCTATTTGGGCACAGTGCATGGATTTCTTCCCCTAGAAATATGAACTCTGTATGCAAATGTGTTTGCCCTGTTTTCTAATAAATTCATGTCTGGGTTGAGCATCCTTACAAGTGCTGTGGCTCATGTAATTATGCCCTCAGATCTTGGTGGTAGAAATAGAACTCTAGTTCATGCCAGATTAATTGATTGGGTTTTAGCACAAGTAAATTTGATGCCTCCATTTCTGCTGACTCGTTCTGTCTCCAAAGCACAGTGCCATCCAGAGCTCTCTCCCCTTTCTTTCTCTGCAAGGAAAAGTGTTTTTCTCTCACATTTGCTATCACTTAGTAGGAATATTGCCCTAAAATAATATTATAACAGAAAATTAACACTGAAGTTTCACAGGTCATCATCCTGGTATGCACTTAACATGCCAGCTGGTCTCTTTATTCTATATAAGTCAAGCTGAGGATATTGATAAGAGGACATCTGCCCACATGTGGTCTGCCCTAGAGACCTCACAGCTCAAATGAGTGTGCAGAGCAGCCCAGCAGAGTAAACTACACCAAAAATATGGTTAAATAGGGAAAG
>NW_008627750.1:11041-39134 GCF_000691845.1 Merops nubicus
AAAGTTCTAAACCCCCAGCAAAATTATTTCACTGGACATTCTCATTGATTACCTGCTTCCACGTTTGAGAATTGCCACGGAGACATTGGTGGCCTCTATATAACTAAGACTGTGGTCTGATTTTCATTTAAATGAGAACAAAATAAATCCTTTCCATGCAATTTAGTGCTGTCCCAACACAGTACAATAAATCACTACACGATAATCAAAATTTTCCTGTTTATTTTTAAAGGTTGAGTAACGTTGCAGGTGAGACAGAGAAGCATCCACACATCTCCTTTATGCAAGTATAAAATATTCAGCATGATGTTTAGCTAGCTAATGAAGAAAAATCTCTCTATTCACTGTCATAGATGATTTGAAGAAATACTTACTGTAGAATTACCAGTATTAATTGGTTTTTATGATTGCACCTTTCATGGAAGAATTGTATATGACCTGCAAGTGCTTTTGCCTTTATTCTGGTTTGCTTCCATAATTCCCTTCAGTTTTTTTAATAGGGATGCAGCACTCAGTGAAATTTTAAGAGTAATATCTTCTTCCTCAAGTAGGTGACACTTCAAAACTCAGGTGTACAGTGTCTTCTGCAGAGGCTCCTCAGCACCACGGGGACTAGAAGCCTTTCAGAACTGGCTGGGAACACAGTGCAATGCAAAAGGCCTGTGGGATCATGGCTAAGAATTGCTGCCCTTATTCCAGAAACCCAAGGTAACCACAAAAATAACACAGGAAAAACCATGTTCTTCTTTAAAATATGATTCTGGTAGCTTCCTGATGGAGAGCAGGCCACAGACCCCCAGGGAGCAAATATTTAGATATTCATATCTCCAGCCAGAGGAGATTTTTCCAACCAGTCCATCTTTGCACTTTTGGCTTTTATTTTATAGATTGTCTCCCTACTTGTCAGAACTGCACCCATCTCACAGAAAGCCCACTCTCTGAGCTCTATTTTCCAGGGAAAAGGGAAGGAAAGAGAGCAGGAAGAGAGATCAGAAAGGGAGGAGGACAGGTGGACCTTCAGGGACATGTGACACAGATAAATTCAGTGTGGTTGTTTTTCAGACAATGGTGGCTCATGGGGTTTGCCCTGACATCACCTCCTCGGTGAGAGGGCTGGGGTAGCTCTGGATGTCTCTGCCTGCTGAGATAAATTCAGCTCTTACACAGCAGCATCTTCTTGTCTTCCAACTACCAAATCCTCATGAAGCTCCTGGGGTCCTTTATGCTTTGAGAGGCTCCTGTTGTGCATACTTGGGGACATAGAAAAGCTAGAGAGGTTTTCTTTTCCACCTCATATAATCTAAAACATCTGGGAGCAAAGATACAGCTGAGAAGACAATGCTCTTTGACAAGCATTGTTCTTTTGACCCATTTCCATCCCTCTTTTACCGAGCGCAGTAAATTCTTCATTTTTCACTTTGTCCACTATCATTAACAACGCCTCATGATGTTAATTAATACTGCAAGAGGCTGAACCTCAGGCTGACTGTCTCACGTGTGGGAATCAGTCGTGGAGGTCTGCAGAGCAACATCTGCCTGGGAATAGATTTTTTTTTTAAAAAAAATAATAATTAAATTAAACAAAAGAGAAGCTCTAAGCTGAATCGGTGGCTAAATGATTAATATCACTTCATGTTTAAGATTTTTTTTTCTTCCCCAGCCTATTTTGTTTAATGATTTTCAGCTATGAATATTACATGTCCTTCTGCAGTTAATTATTTATGCTGATGAAACATGGCACGCTCTGTACCCTTTTTGGATTCTGAATGGGAAGGAACACATCTTCTAGACAGTTTCTTCTGAAGAGTGATGGCTCACAGGGGTTTCTTTCTTTGGAGGCAGGATCATCCTTAAGCCAGTTTAAGGAGGCTTGGAGTTCACTGGGAGGAATGGTTGTGGGAGTAGATTCTTCACCACTGGCCACCAGCTCTTCATGCCAAGCTGCCAGTTCTGGGTGGGCTTCAAAGAGCCTGGCCTCAGAAATCCTTTCCCTCCTGGAGGGGAAACCTTTCACATTAAAGATTAATTAATCAGCAGGGTTTATATTTCAGGATTTTTGGGGCATCAGGAGGCGTTTGCATCTGCCCAGGATTTTAAACTGAGCTTGGAGTCTGGCTAGGTAGAACTTTGACATTTTGAGCTTTCGTTTTATATCGGCGTGAAAACAGTCATCAAATATTGAAATCCTTCTGGAGATGGAATTATCTTTCTCCACCCAGCTCTGATAATTACTGTTTATGGATCTCTTTGCAGCCAGATATCCCTCATTCTGTGAGCTGATGCAGGCAAGAGCTTTGGCTGGGAAAAATCTGCAGCTATTATCTCTGTCTCTTCTAGTGTGTCATTTTAGTCACAGAAATGTGCAGCTCTCCTGTGCCATAAGTCCCTGCAAATTACCTAATCCCTAACAGCACTTTTGGATGAGTCAGGCTTTCAGAATTTGACTTTTGTAATAAATCAATGGCACTCAAATAGCCTGAATGGTGAGGAAACCAGTTAAATCTAAACCCCAGGTAAATTAAGCTTTGGTTTTTTTTTCACCAGCATGATTACAAGATCCTGTGGTAAACCAAACCCACTTAAGGCTCTCAGTGTACCTTGGGATTTGAGGAAGCAGAGCAAGGTGTTACAAGCTTTACAAACTCTAGTTACTAACTACATATGCTGCTAGTAAGCTAAGGAGGCTCATACCCTGGGGATAACAAAGCACTTTTACAAGGAACAAGAGCAACGTGTGTTTTCCTGAACTCAGCAGTGAGATGCAAAAATAGCATTTAGTGGCACTGCTCTAAGTTATTATGGCTGCTGCATGGACTGTGATTTGTCCCTCTTTAATTAATCCTTCCTGGTAGTGAATTTGGAGATACTCTTGAGCATAGAACCTGGGAGGAATGCTTGAATGTGGGTTCTTGCCACAGAACCCAGGTGCTGCTAAGCTTGTGCTGCTGCTGCTGGGCACAGGGAGCTAGAAGCAGACTTGGAAGAGCACCAAGATCTCAAACTCTCATCCTCCAGACAGAGAGACATTGGAAATGGTTCATCTAGGGCAGAGTTTTATCCCAGTGGTGCCCTGAGGCTTGGACCCTCTGGAAGTCAGCCAAAATTGTGCCTGTAAGCCAAACTCCAAAATCTATGCTCTTCTACAGACACCAGCTATTCATAAGGAAGTCTGGTGCTGTTCTTGGCAACACTGTGTGACTTTTTATCCCATACAAAAATTGCCATTATTAAATAAAAAGTCACTGTAACAACTCATGACAGTGGAACCTGCTCACGAGAAATTTCCAAATGCACCTAAAAGGTCTTTTCAGACAGCAGTTTATAACCCCCTACATTTTAAGAGGACTGCTCAGCAAGTGCTAACACAAGCTGTACCACTGCACTGAGCTAGGGCATCCTCAGCTACCTCCAGCAGCAGCTCATGCCATGTAAACACAGTGATTGCTTTTGTACATCTCCCCAAAGCCCCTTCTGCCTTGAAGTCTTCCCCTCCTCAGGATCATATAGGGTTTTTTTTTTTTTAGAAAAAAATCATTTTCTGACTCATAACAATGAGATCTTAAATAAAATAACTCCCTGTAATTCTGCTTCCCTCCTCAAGATCATATAGGTTTTTTTTTTTAAAAAAATCATTTTCTGACTCGTAACAATGAGATCTCAAATAAAATAACTCCCTGTAATTCTGCTAGCAGCTACCATCCTTATTTCCATAGCTTTCATCATTCACCTCTAATCCTTTTTCTTTCTTGCTTGTCGTTATTTGTCTTTCCCTTTATTCTTTCTGATCAGTATTGTTATCCAATTTCCTTCCTCCTTTCATCTATCACTAACTCACACTGCATTTGTGCCCTGTCATTTTAGGATTTTGTTTTTCCTCCCCATGTAGCTTTCTATCAAATACAGAACTTTATAACTGACTTTACCTTCATCTTCCTACCTTTTTTTCCCCCTTTTTTCTCAGCCATGCTCTGGGGATCAGACACAGGCCAGTGATGCCAGCAGCTGCAGACTCCTAGCACAAAACCCACAGAGCTCAACCTCTCAGTCTGCTTCCCTGGTGAATGGCAGAACAGCTTTTGGCTTCATTTGTTATTCATATTAGGCTGAAGGCTCTGGGAGAGAGCAGATTTCTCTTGCTGTGTAGATTGCAGTGCCTGGAATGCAAGGGATCTGATCCTAGTTGGGTAGATGCTACTGGAGGAATCATAATATTATTCAGGGATTGGGATCTGGCCTTGCTATTAGGCTTTGGATCATCTGAGTGATGAAGGAAGAGCTCAGAGGAACACCTCTGCTACATGGGCTAATCATAGATTTACTCATTTACTTAGACTGTTAAAAAAAAAGGAGAAAAAAAAAAGAAGAAAAGGTGATAAACCATCCATGACTCTAAGACTTTTTGCTATACATTTAATTAGTAGCAAAGTAATGATCAGGAGTCAACATTTCCACCACCACTCTACTAAAACCAGAACCAAGGAAACCCAAAATCTCTTTAGAGATTGCTCCATCCCAGCAGCCAGTCTAACAAGAGGTCCACTGCATGGCTTTGTGCTAGGTAAGAAAGAAGGGGACAGAGGTGAACAGGCAGATGTTTCACCAGTTTCTGCCACAAAACTGTCATATTTAGGCTGTGTCTGTCTTGCTTAGTTGAGTTTAGTATGTTAGGCCACTTCTGAGGGGAAGTATTGCTCCCGTGTCAGCAATCATACAAAACAGAATAAATCTTCTGAATATGGGAGGGAATTCCCCTTTCTCCTTTTTCTGCTCCCCCAGAGGAATGGTTTTCAAAGTTCACAGATATACTCTCAAACACATAGAAAATTAATATTTAATATGCCTTGTTTGGGATTCAAGAGAATGGAAAATGGGTCATCAGCTTTAACTGCATGCTTTAAAATGTCCATGATGCTGAGTTACTTGACTGGAGTTCTCAAACACAGCTGTATTTCTTTTGGTTGCCAACCATGGCCATACTGAATGATTTCTGTGTGGTTCCAAGAGAAAGAGATTATGTCCTTGAGAAGAACTTGTTCTGACAGAGGTGTCAGGGACAATCTACTTCACTCAATCCAGGATTCAGTTCTTTGCCCCCGAAGCCGTTTGCTCAGTGGAGACAGACAACTCCAAGATGTTTCTCAAGAAAATTAAGCTCACAGACTAGGAGAACGGCCAAACCCTGTCCTAGAGGACTTGTATTTGGGATGGAACCCTGCTCATCTTTACATGAATCATTTTTTTGGACTTAAATAGGTAATATAGGCAAGGCTTAGACCTAGAAGGTATCACTTGAACAAAGGGTCCATGCTAGGTCAGTTTCACAGACCAAGCTCACTATCCAAACCCATGGGAGAGGAGGCTCCTGTGAACTTGGAACCACCAGTTCCACTTCTCTATCATTTTTATTCTGGTTCCTGCTGCAACTCTCTCTCCTCTATGCTACTGTCTCAAAGGAAAAGAGGGGAGTTTGATTTCAGACAGGTTAGGTTTGAGGAGTTCAGCTTGCTGACTTGTTCTGGATATCACATAGTCTGCAGAAATTGTCTCTTCCTGCCAGCAAACACTCTACTGTTTAACCCCCATTGATGTATTTTCTTGAGTTATAGGACAGGAAGACTGTAGAGACTGCATGTGCATATGGTTTTATGGGTTTTTTAAGAGTTTTGGGGTGTCAGCTTGAAGCACTTGGATTAACTGCCAGAGTTAGCCAAGAAGTCTCTCTCTGTAGTCAATTAAAATGAGAAGCTACCTGTTAGAAAGATATCCAACCCCTAATAGCCCTGCAGAAGAGAGTTATACTTACATGACCTCTATATTAAAAAGGACTTAAGGAGATCAGCTGGACAGGCTCGTGGTGGGGTAACACAGAGTCATTACCCCCAACAGGAAGGAGAAGCAGAGAATGCAACACAACTGAGGGCTGAGCACAAGCACACCACGAGCCCCAGGGTCTCTGGGTCAGAGCTTGTGGGCTCTTGTCTAGAAAAAGGCAGTTTGTGGGCACAGTGAGGATGAGGAGGCTGTGAATTGAAACAGATGCTGGCTTGTCTTTTGACCTGGAGAACACACTTCACCTTCCAGTGCTCATTAGGGGAACTCATTTCCTCTGCCAGCTTGGTAAATCTGCTCCCACCTAGTCTGATGAAGTTATTTTCCCCATAAAATATCAATTTAAGCTTTTCTTGCAAACCTTTGCACCATAAACACATCTCCTTGCGTTGCTTTTTTGACGTGTCTGTGTGGAAAACCTCTCTTGGCATTTATGATCGTGCAGCTCCAAGTGCCAAAGTGTTCTCAGGCTGGAAGTTGGGTTCTTGGCCCTGCCATAATGACAACAAAATTGACATTATTTGTTCTGTGGTAGTGCCCCTAGGCCTTGATCAAAAATGACACAGGACAACAGATGGAGGCGAGTACACAGGGGAAACACAAGACAAAACATTGATTCATGTAGTGAGCATCAGCCACAGTGCACCAGCTGCTTAGGTATTAAATATTTTGTAGGCAGTGTTGTATAGGTATAGAAATCACAATAAGTGTTATTATAACCTAACACATATTAGAGAGAGACAAATTTTTGTATAGTGTTGTATGAGGGGATTGGAAAATGTGGCCATTAAAAGCAAACACCTCTGTATGTATAAGCATTCATAATAAGTTGTGCCCATTACATTATCCCAGACTGAGTCAAAACTGAGAGTTGTGGCCTCATTTAAAAGCTGATAAATATCATACTGCAATTTTCTGACAAACTGTCAGTGCTGGCTCATTTTACATCTGTTCAGATTTTTAGACCCTTCTGAAAAGAAAACTCACTCCCTCCAAAAAAAACCACCCCAAAGCATAATAGAGTAGCACTGGTCTATGAAACACATAAAAAAGGGAAAGGGGGTGACAAATTTCATTGTAGAACAATATTTTAAAGACAAACTTATGGAAATGTAGAGCTCCTGACTGTAGATTTTATTATTTCAATAAATGTATTTATTGACTGTGTTTGAAGCCTGTCTCAAATGGGAAAATATTAAGTCCCACGCTCATCACTCATCTGCCTTTTGAATGGTTTGGTTGTTTGGCTGAACCCACAGAATGATTGAGAAATTTCCAATGAAACATTGTTTTTTTCAGTTGAAAAAAATCAAAACTGCAGGTTTTCAACACAACGTCCCAAGAGTGATTAGACTTTGCTCAAGATGACTTTCTTAGACTTCAATCTTATTTCTGCTACAACTGAGGGGGAAGAATTAGACTTGCCTGATTTCCACAGGTCCTTTGGTGCCAAAGTTCTGTGCTGGGGGTGGCCCACCATGTATTACTCCCATATCCAAAAGTTAAACTGAAAGGTGCTTCTCCAGAACTCATTCCTTAGTGTAGAAAGACAGGGAGGTTTAGTCTGGGCCAGATTCGTTTGTGTCTAAAGTAAATTTATTTTCCCAGGTGCTTTTGTCCAATTACTTTGAAACTTAAAAGCTCTATTTACCTCCTCTCAAATTTTATAACTAATTTGTCTTTTTTTTGGTCATTGAGGGTCATTTTTGTTGTCTTTTTTCTTCAGTCTTAGTCACATATTTATTCATGGAAATTCTTCCTCCTTCCATCTCAAGGACAATGTAAGGACAAGTACTTTGTATGTTTAGCCAACGTACAAGTTTTATTCTAGTTCCAACTATTTCTTTTCTTTTTTTTTTCTTAAGAAGCAGAAGAATAATAACACTACTGAGTCCATGGAATTGCCCCATGTGTGCTACATAGTCTGAAACAGTGTTAGAACCTTGTTGTATACCAAGAACATGGTGTTGCTCCAATAGCCCAGTGTCTTCCCCTCATGGACTATGAGCAACTTCTGAATTTTGACCACCTTCTGGGCTCTCGACAGCCTAAGATGTCCCACTTTTGGAGGTCATTGAGATTGTCACAGTCAGCTCTGAAGACTTTTCTTCCCATGGTAGACGCTGTCCATTCAATGAGGAAGCCAAAGTCTTCTTCAGCGACTGTGATTCAGTTTCGCTTACCACAAGGGGTCAGCAGAAATCAGTGAGAAATATTCCCTCCCTCTCCACCCCAGAAAGGATGAAATGCTCACAGCCACTCTGCCATTCCCTATTAATTTCAGGAATTCAGCGAGGGAAAAGCAGATGTGATTGTTCTTTAGAACCAGACGGCTTTTACCACTAAAATATGTGAGTGGTTTCCTAACGTTACACAGAATTTTGATCTTGATCAAAGCTAGTTGGGGTTCAAAAGCCTCAGCTCATTTATTTTTCCAGCCTAACTTTGTCTCTGGATTTCTTCATTACATTTGTTAAAATGAGTGCTTCGAATGTGGCATGGATTTATGATCAAGGAGTAGAATTTTTGTTTCTTCCAAGTGAGATTTCATAGAATTATTTTTCTTATAAAATTCATACAATTAAATTAAAAAAAAGACCTTTAAAATGAAATTAAATCCTGTCTCCCACTAAGCCCTGTGCAACTAAGCAAGGAGTTGAGAGCAGTTGCATATATTTTCTCTCCAAGTGCTTATGTAAGTCTATTTTATCCATGATTGCCCCATGAAGAGTATTCACCACCCTTGCTCTGTTCTCTCTGTATCAAATTCCTTTCATTCCAAAGGATACTGGGAAAAAGTGATGGAAAAAAAATGAAAGATCACTGGGTTGGTTTGATTCCTGTCACTTTTGTGGCAAAGCAGCACATCCAGGGAGCCTTCCAGACATAAATTACAGAAAATTAAAGACCTGCATATACCCCAGTGGGAACTGGCATCTCCTAAACATTCAACCAAATTCTGACCATTTTCTTTTAGGCAAGGAGTGGGTCAAACTGATGTCAGTTAATTTTAAACTGCAGTGGTACACCAGGAACCCTTGAAATTCCTTTTTCTTGCCCTAACCATTCATCCTGAACAGTTCAGATGTAATGCGAAGGAAATAATGCTGGGAAATAGTCAGATTTTAATCTATTGAAACCTTTGCAGCAAAAGGGTTATTTTTATATTGATTTATTGATAAAAACTTATATTTATTTCTAAAAAAAATACTGTTAAAAAAGAAATCCAGTGGTTGAAACTGTCAGGGAATGATGGATTTGTTTATTAAATCACTTGCTAGAAGTATTATTGTACTTTGGTGCATTTTTATGATACAGACAGTGTAAATAGCAGAAAATGAAACTAGACAGACTTTTTTTGGCCTCAAATAAATCAGGGTCTGTCCAATCCTGTTGATGCTTGAAGAAAAAAAGCTCCGTTGGTATCACTGTACAATGAGTTCACTGTTTTTTGTTCAAAGCTGGCATATAATGAGCCAGTTTCTTCTGCAGCACTCACAATTCATTACGATTCTAAAACGCATCCTCATCAAAAATTGGTAAAAGAACCTAATTTCTCTTGTAGAACTAAAAATCAGTAGATTTAGAGTTCTGGGCATTGAGGGTTGTGGGAAATCCTGCTGGAAATGTGGGAGATACTGATCCTGCTCTGCAGCACCCAGGGTATAGAGTGCAACTCCTGCCACATGCATTGCAAGAGGGGTACCAGTCACTGGCAGATGGAAGGGGGATTAGGGCATTGGGATGCTGGTGACACATGCTGCATGTAGCCAAAACCTGTAAGAAACCTCTTCCTTATACCTGGAACATTTCTGTGTTTCTTTGTCTTTCTGACATGCAGTCAAAACCTGAACAATAAAAATAAAATGGTTCAAGCTGTAGTCTCTCTTTGGTTTTTTTTTTAGTTTAATTCCAACAAGCTCAAACCCAGAATTTTTCAGGCACCAGAATTGATTTCCTCCATTGTGTGGAATGTCACTCTTACTTTGTCATGAAGGTCTGATCAAAGTCACAGGGTTCAAAGAGCTTTATGAGTTGTGTCTGGAGGCCTAAGGTGAGATTGGACCCCAGATGTGCCACATGCTGTAAATAAACAATGCAAGTCAAAGTTCATCCACTATAAAGTGGATAAACAAGGTGGAGATAAACTATAAATATCCCCATGTAGACTTGGAGAGCTGGGATACAGTTAATGACTAAATTACTCATCCCAAGTCACATCAGACCTAGAAATTGAACTTCAGTGTCCTGAAACAGAGCTCAGGAAAAGTTTCACAGGAGCTGTGAGGTGAGGAAAAAAGGAAAAGTTCCTACTCAGTAGGGGGGAAAAAGGAAACTCACTTGATAAATATAAACTGAAGACATATTTAGAAGCTGGGTATACAAGTTGAACTTTCCCTGGGGCTAATTGCTGTAATGGCATGTTAAATAAATCCTTTCTAAACTTGGCTGTACCACAGGAATGCTGTTTAAATAATGAAGTGCTCATGGACATATTCTCAAAAGTATTAGGCAGAAACAGGCTTCTATTTAACTTCCATTTTTTTATTTTTATTTTTTTTTCTATCTAGTTATTGTGGCCATCACAAATCAGTTCATTTTTTTCTGTTAAACTTGTGATCCTTGTGGTTCCCTCCAACCCTGACAGATTCTGATTCTGTTTTAGCAGAGGACTCAGTAGTGTTGGCTTGATGGTTGGACTGGATGGTCTTAAAGGTCTCTTCCAACCTAAAGGATTCTATGATAAATCTGAATTATGACAGTCCATTCTGAGGGAAAACCAAACAGACCCTATTCTGAAATTCAGCCTCATGACCAGACATGGTGCCATCACACTGAAATAACCTTGCAGACTCATGTCTTTTAGTGTTCAGAGGTGCCTCTTCTTCAAGTAAATATAAGGCAGTGTTTGGAAGGTAGGTACCCAATATTTGAAAAGATGCATCCTATATTTAGTGGCTTTTTTTCCAGGAAATACACATAACATTTTATTTTATTCTTTCAATAAAATATTTCCTTCCAATGTTTTCATAAGAGAGCAGAAACACAGAAATAAAAGTATATGATTCTTCTAAGCCTTAGAATAATGTGTTTACATATTAAGGAATCTATTTCATAGAAATCAATATATTTTCATTTCATCTGGGGAAGAATAATATTAGACACTTGTTGGTTCTTGGCATTCTTAACACACTCTTTGAAAAGGGAAACAAAGAATTCACAGCTCCTTCCAAGACAGCATATTATTAGATTTTAATACTTAACTGCATTTCCTCCCAGACATTGATTTGCTGCTGTTATTGTTGTGACTGCAGCCAGGTGGTCATATAGTTTGAAAGAAATATGCCATTAAATTGATAGCACAAAATGATACATGGTACATTTCTGTCTGCCTAGGTCCTGGACTCAAAATCAAGTCATTTGGTTTTCCTTCAGAAATGGAAAACTCAATTTCCTCTTATGAACTCCTTGATTGTTAACAGCCAGCAAGCACAATAGGAAGGATGCTTCTAGCTGAGAGGCTTGCCAGGGGCATGCAGGGCTCTTAAAGTTCTCCAGCAGCATGGGAGATGTCCCTTTTTAGACTCCCACCCACCTCCTAAAAAAGGTGGCATGAACACCAGGCATTGCTTGGGCTGCACTGGGGGCAATGCAGGGCAGAGGAGCTGGAGGAAGGCAACACCCCACTCTCAGTGTCCCCCTCAAAGTACCCAGGGCTCCAGGCTCTCCTGCCTCAGTCAGAGGGTCAGGTCCCTTGATAAAATGAGTTATGGGAAAGACCTGAGCCTTTCTAGTCCTCCTCCCAGCAGGGACTGTAGCTGGTGGATAACTGGTCGTACACGTACTCTGATGAGAAATTCTTTCTCATATATTTTTTTATATGAAGCATTGATGAAGGTTTTCTTTCACAGACTGATTTTTCTGTCTGAAAAATATGCCTTCCTATAAATATATCCAGCCAGGTTCATTGTGTATTAGCTAAAGACATGAATATATATATAGATATACATTTTTGCTTCATTATTATTGGGTTGTTCTCTCTGTTGACCTCTTTTCTGTGCCTCTTCTAACATCAGAATTACAAAGGCCACGTGAATCTTAAATCATCTGACCTAGAACACATTCAAAGAGCCCAGTCTTCAGAATGTCAGGTCCATGGTTTCCCAACATCAGCCACATTCAGAAGCTTTGCTGTCCATTTGAGCTTTTAGGCCACTTGTCACTCCACACATTTTTTCACATGTTGCATCAAGGACATGATTTTTCATTGTCTCTGACTATCCCTGTGGATTTTAATTGCACAATAGTAGGAACGTGATATTATTTCTTTGAAAGATTTGCTCCTACTCATTAAAATTGATCAGTCAGCAGAAATCTTGCCCGAGAAATGATCATTTAAACTAGACCTTAGCTCTGTGACCTCTGGATGGCAACAGTCTGCTCAGGTGTAGAGTCATTACCACATCTCTGTCATCTGCTGGTGCAGAGGATCTCCACTGACACTGAAGGGCAGTGGGAGGTGATTAATTATCATAGAGTGGAACTTGGTGCAAACTCATTTATTTTATCCTTACTGTAGGATTACACCCTTGCTTATAGACCACATTCTGCAGCAGCACAGCTGGACACCCAACAGTCCACGAGCAGGGATGGGTTACACCAAACAGCTGTGTTGGCATCACCCTCAACCATCCATCCTGGCTTGGGTGAAGAGATATTGCTGCTCACGAGACAGCTGGCTGCAGTTTGCCACCCAACCCATTAACAAAAATTGGGCTTCATTACCACAGGGAGGTCACCAGGGCTGAGGAAGGTCAACCACTCCTGCACGTGGGTGTGGGCATGCAACGACCAGGCTTGCAGCTAGCTGGAGCAAATCCTGCTTCCTGGCAGGGCTTCAACTTGCAGAGTTAACTTTACTCAAGAGAAAACTATGCCAGATTCTGGCCTTTGAAGATTTCGGTAAACTTCTTTTTCAGGGAAAACGAGTTGCCAACTGGGATTTTTTTTTTCGTGAGTTGACTGCTTTTCAAAGATCTCTGTGAAAAGGGGCTTGGTTAAGGGCATTGCTGGGGGAAACCAATTATAATTTTCAAATATGTTAGACTTAAATAAACATTTAATTAAAATAAAACCAGCTCTTTCAGCCACTGCCTGTCTTCTCCTGTTTGTAGAGTTGGGGAGTTCTGGGGAATTCCTGATGCTACACATTTTTTTTTGACAGCATCAGCAAACTTTTCAAACTAACCTTCAGTACTTCCTTTCCTTTATCTTCCCTCCCTCCCAACTCCTTTTCTCAGACACTTTAACCTAGTTTTTAATCTCTTAATATTCTGTTTTTCCCCATTTCTTGCAATCTCCAATTATCTTCTAACATCTCCCTTCTTTGCCATTACTCCCTGGTCCCTTGTCCATGCTTTTTTCCCCCCACTCCCTCTTTCCCCAGCCAAACTGAACCTCCCCACAAGCCAGGTTATCTCCACAATAGTCTCTGCCTAATGATGAAGGAGAACACCCTAAAATGTCAGCTGGGAGTCAGGGGAGGGGGTGTGACATGGCTTTTCATCCCTTCCCTTATTGGCATCCTTCTCTTCTAGTCTGTCTGCCTTCAGTGCCACCAGGAGAGCTGGGCCAGCAAGAGGCAGAATGGAAAAAAAAAGAAAATTATTTTATTATATTATTATTATATATTGCCAGGAAGACCTGCAGGGAGAGGAGGGGGGACCAAGGGCTGGAGCCAGGGCTGTGGGAGGAGGGAATCACCTGAGTGACATTTACTACACAAAAATCTGTTTCCACTAAGGTACCATAAAGCTGTATTTATGGCATTATCAGTATTACAACCACAGCAGAGCATGCAACATTAGATGCTGAGTGTGAGTCTTTGCAGTTATTAAAACCTATAAATATCTCCAATAAAAGCAAAGGGGAAATATTGGCCGGACAATGTTGTTCTTTCAAAAGCATCCAACTGATACTTGTTTGCCTCAAGTTTAAAGTTCCCTCACCCTCCAAAATAATTTGATTTCAAATTGTCCTGCTTTTCCTTTTCCTTTTTCCCTCCCCCTCTTTCTCCAAGCCTTCCAATGCTTCAGTATGCTTCCTTGGTAGGATGTGATTAAGGAGCATGATACTGCACTGATATAAAGTAAAAGTAAACAGTATTATCATCCCTATTCTGCAGAGGGACAAAGAAGATATTGTGCAGGAGCTGGTGACACTGGCTGCTATTAGACACGCACTGAAGCAGTAAATTGTGACTCTTTTTTACCTATCTTCAACAATAGAAAAAAATACAGCTTAGCAAACGTGGGCAGCAAATGCACACGCTTACCCACTAAAGACAGCTAAACAAAGCATGGCTTTAGTCCTCCCAACAGCTTTGCTAGAGCTATGGCATTATTTGCAAAATACAAAATAATAATTAAAAGAACCCTGTAAAAAGCTCTGATTGTATTTAAAATAATCTGGTTGAATTCTTATACACAAATCCCACACACATTTCCATTCAGACTTGTCTTTCTCCTGCCCCATGCAAAATATAAAACATGATTTTTCTTTGGTATTTTAAAAGTCTGCAAAATGTACAACAAAATCCTGTAAACTTTGCCTGTCAACCTAACTTCTAAATGTTTGATTCGTAAATCCAGTTCACCATTAATCTCAGCATTGTGTGTCATTCCTGGAATGAAAGTTTTGGAGGCATTTTGTTAAGACTTCTCTGGGTATTTTGTGAAGAATTGTCACTTTTTCACTTCTCAATTCAAGTTTTCAAAAGCTTAAGACCCTTTTAAATTTTCATCAGGTAGAAAAGTTACTCCAGGAAGATTCAGCAGACTGAAGATTCAGGGACAGTCTAAATTAATCTGGATCAGATGAGGAGGTGTTTTCAGAGTCACACCGTGATAACCAGCCAGCTTACAGATTCTCTTTCATCTCTGAGCACTGTTCAGTTGAGGCATTATTTCAAAAGTGAAGGAAATATTTAGATCCTACTGAAGATAAACAATTTCTAGACATCAAGAAAGAAACATATTCAAAGGCACAGGTTCCCCTGCCAGTTAAAGTTCTTGAACAGATATATGTTTAGCTACAACAAATTAAAACAAAACACAATACTTTTCATTAATCTTCTCCACTCTGGGAGACAACGACCAGTTTGTACATA
The DNA here is from genome assembly GCF_000691845.1 of Merops nubicus. Classification (NCBI taxonomy): domain Eukaryota; kingdom Metazoa; phylum Chordata; class Aves; order Coraciiformes; family Meropidae; genus Merops; species Merops nubicus. The sequence goes on from NW_008627750.1 coordinate 26,040, forward strand.
ACTCCTGTCCTTCTGCTAGGGATTAAATTCTGCCATCTGTTAAAATACAAAACATAATGTCGTTTAAAATCTGATCAACAAGACTCGGAGCCCAAATCCTGTTCTCCAAAGGTGAATTGATCTCTAAGCAATGTGGGGATTTTAGTCACATTCACACCTTTTCAATGGAATGACAGCAAACATTTCTATTTTCTCTGTTTCTAGACACCATTCAAATACAGATTCAGTGTTCTGTAACTGGAATAACTTTATTATACCTATTAATGTAGATATACATTTTCTTGAATTGCATATATCAGTTATTACCTAGTACAGATGAATCATTAAATATTTAATATATGATATTACTTTTTCACCTAAGGAAAATAATCCAATGCATGACATTTATCAAACTACAGAAATTTGACACATTGAGCATGTCTGAAAGTGTCTGTCCTGTCTGATCAAACCCCTAAAATAATGATGCAATCATGTAAAACGTCTCTTTCTAGTTAAAATTTTCTTCAGCTCCTAACAGACATTTTATATGTCATGTCCATCGTTTAGAGGGAATAATTTTCATAAGGGCCATTGAAAAAAAATCAACATTTCTTCTGTATTTAGTAATACAGGTCTTCATCTCACATTCTCTACCTCTTGCTAGTAGGAATTCATGCATGTGAGTGAAGAATAACAAGCTTACAGTATTTTTAAAACTTTAAATGTCTTCCCCAAAGTCAAGAATTAATAGCCAGTGGGATTTATTACATCTTAAAACATGAATAAAGACCCAGAGCTCTATCTGAGGATTTATCCCTCCTAAGCCGTGCGTTTCTCTGATTTTTGTATCTGTTGGTTTTGTCATAAAAATTCAGAGAATATTACACCCATCTCTGAGGATGTTTTGTTCTTAAGTGTCTGCAGCCATATTTCACTTCCAGCACTTTTGGGAACAAGTGCCTTCAGCGATTTGGCAGCTGAGGCTCTTTGCAGCCACGGCAGAGGGGCTCCAACAGCAGCTCTCCCATGACTCCCCAACTTTGACTCTCCCACGACTGCATCTCAGGCCTCATCTCAGGAGATACCCACACAACACACACCCTCTGCAAGGTTTCTGGCCAAGCTGTAAATGACAGGAGTGTTTGTGAGACGGGGTTTTTAGATGGTGAACACTGTGTCAAGAGCTACCAAACTGTCTTTCTCCATTAACGGCTCCACTGGTTGCCAAACTCCACTAAATTTACACTAAATTCTCACTGCTGGCAGCAAAGCATCTCAGCCAATGCTCATGTGACTCTAGGATTTTGTCCTTAAAAGAAAAGGTGATGTTGGCTGAGTTTTGTCTCAGGCATCTGCAGTAGTGGCAGATGTTCTTGGCAATTGTTAAACGAGCTCCAGATGGCAGCTCAGAAGTTTGACCTTAAACATTTTCTAACCTTCAGCTGTAATTTTTAAATGAAGAGATGTGTAGATGCATGGCTTGTTCAGCTTTTCTCCTGGCTTTAGATTGAAGATAAAATGATGAGGTTCATCAAAAAGATGGATGATGATATTATCTTGCCTTGAATTCATCTCAAGTGAAGTTTGACGGAATCATCTGTTCACCATTATCTATAAAAAGATTTTAAGGGGAAAGAAATAGCCTGGTAATTTTGTTCTTTTTACTCCTCATAGAAACTAAAGAAAACCAATTTTCTGTTTGAATCTTTTATTCATTGTCTGATAAAATTTCATCTACTTATGCAGATTGTTTTCTGCTAGGCTGGCTGCTCAGAGTAAACCTTAACTTGATGTGTTTATCCTAACAGAGAACAAACCACTGAGATTTAAAGAACTCTTTTAATTTGCTTTCTTCTTCAAAATATGATGTACATATTTTTAGATCATTTACTACTCTCAGCAGAGTAATCACCAGATAGTTTGCCAGAGAATGTAAGAAAGTTCATCTCCACGGGAAGCTTTATAATTTAGAAAATAACATCTAAAATCATCGAGCTGTCCTGACTGCTGGAATTATTCTCTATGTGTAGAGTTAAAGGAGGCTAAGTCATTGTTCATTTCCTTGTTAGGAAGGAAAACGACCTCTCATTGCAGTAAAACTCCTGTGTGGTGCTTCCAGAATGGGTACGTGGAGTGAGTGAGCGATTTTGAATGTACAATAAAGATGTGCTGTAAAATCATTGTCTGATTTTAAATTAATTGGCTTTCTCCGTTCCTTTCTTCTCACTCTAACACGCCCATAGTTCTACCATTTACACTGAGTATTGTATTCTGGAGTCACACCCCTTGCAGCAGAGGGCAGGTAGAAATCCATCTCAGAAGGGCAGCAGGGTCAGGGCAGGTCCTTCCAGGGTGAGGGGCTGAAGTGCTGGGGTTAAAACCCCAGCCCTGAAGGAGAGTTGGCATATGGATGATGCTCACAGCCAGGACTCTCCTGATGGGTTTTCACCCAGGGTCTGTCCAGCCTTGGGTGGGGACTGATGAGGAGATCCCCACCAGGTGCCCCCACCTTCCACATTAGCTTGGAGGTGGGGCAAGAAGCCACCTCTATAAGAGCTGACTCTGCTTGTGGTGGAGTTTGGAGAACTGGCTACATGGTGGATGTTTTGTGTGAGGATTCTGGTTATTGGAAGAGCTCCCTGACTCTTCATGGCCAGTGGAGTTCCCAGGATGGTGGGGCAAGATGAATAGTCTGTCTCCTGGCAGCTACTCTATGATTTGGATGGGGCTGATCATCTGGGTCCTGCCATCTTCACTCCCTTCTGCACACCCTGTGCTGTGAGTGTATTGACTTATTCCTCTCTCCTGTGGTCTGGCACGTTGGATTGTTGGTGCATGATTTAAAAGTGGTGAGAAGACTTTGGCTGCTGGTTCTGCTCTGAAATCACAGAGGAGATGCATCACAGAAATCACAGAGGAAGCCTGCAAGTAGAATCTAGGCCTTCAGTTTTAAAACACTTCTAGGTCCTTCTGAATGAAAAGATCTCTGGAAATATTGACTTGAGTATATTTAAAGGCTGCCATTGATCATAGCTTTGATCTATAGGTAATTCAAGAAAATAAGATCTAATAACATACCTTATTAAAGCTGATGAATGTAATCAGCATCTTTCAGCCTGAGTGAATATTGAGTGCTCCTTTCTATCACAATAACTCAAAAGAGTAGAAAGCCATTGCCCAAGGTAAATGGAAATAAAACCTTGAGGCCAAAAGGGATTCCCTGAAGTTAGTTGTAAAACAATGGGGTTGTGGTATGGATTTATGCAAATGCAAAAAAACTTTGCCCCATGCATGAAGAAATCAGAACCAATATGGTTTACCTGTCTTCAAAAGATATTCCTCATATTTGGGGAGTGCAGACAGAAGAATTTTTTTTTACTGAGGACAAGTTTGGACTTTGGAGAAAAGGGGAGAAAAAGCAGGTTTTTTTTCTTTTTCAGCTTGCTGTGGAATTGAAGTTTTTAATATCGATAGTCATGATGAATTCATTAAGTGTAATTTGAAACTAGCCTGATCCAAAATTGTCCAGAAGTCTGTTAAAATCAATGTAACTATGGAGTGAATAATTAGAATTCAATCAGCAGGGAAAGCTGCTGATTTTTAAAACAGAGAAATCAATACACAGTTTGACAGAAATCATAAATCGTGATGGCTACATGCAGAAGGAAACCTATTATATATTTTTAAGATTACCTATTAGCTACATCTTCCACTTGCATTCCCTTTGTGGGTCTGCATCCAGTGCACGTGGAGCTCTCTCTATCCACACTTACATTTTTTTCCATAACCATGGAAATTTGACTCAAACTCATAATTAAGGTAAATACAAAGAGTTAGCCAGAAGATCTCATCTCATAAAAATTGTTCTCTTAGTATTTCAAGGATTTGGAGCCCAGTCTTTAAGGAAGCTGTCTAAGGTTCTATAGTGGGCCTAGAGGTATGGATGCAGTAGCTAAAATGGTTTCACCTCACTGTAGAAACTTGGGTGTTTTGGAAAAGATATTTAGAATTTAAGTGTGTAACTTCTGAAGCTGTTAAAGTGGCCTCCTGAGATTTTCAGGAAGAATGTGTCAAGTAGATGTTAGCATCAAATCTTCACAGTGAAGCTTTGGTGTAAACTGACACAAGCTTCTGTGTCATTTTTTTGGGTTTTCATACAAACCCCACTTATAATTTCACATTGGTTTTCTATGCTTTTATTCTATGAAGAATATTTTAATACCTGGCTTGAGCCACCTCATCAAAGATAAGCATTAAGAATTTTAAAAGGCTTTCTGAATGAGGCCCACCAAATTTAGTTATTGAAATACAGCTCCGGAGTGTGAGAAAAAAGGAGGCAAACAACTTTCCAGAATAAAATAAGCAGGGAAGAGAGGAGAGAAGAACATGACATGCAGGATGTTGACCTAAAAACTGCAAAGTAATAGATTCTGAGCAGCTACTCCATCTGTTGAGCTGTAGTAGCAGGCAGAGGCCCTACTCTACCACTGGGTGCTATTTGTATCCAGGATACAGAGTGAGGTTGTAATTGCAAGCAGCAACCTCCTTTTATTTTGGCTGCCTGCATGGGGGTTTTTAGCAGGGACCTCCAGATGGAAAAAGCCCTTTGTAGCTGGGTACTGCCATCATTTATTTGTTCCCTGGAGGCAGGGAAGAGAAAAAGCTCAGTGGGTTGCAAGTGGGTTCTGCATTTCTGTCCTGGGCTGGTCGAAACCTTCCCTTCCTTCAGGCCAGAATATACAGCCTCACTTTTTTGCAACTCATCAGTCTCCTAAGCAGGTCAACTGCTAGAGGCTGGTCCATGCAACCACAGGAGGTTCTTGCTGATCCCAGGAAGCCCTGGCTTGGCATTAAGGGTAAAGCATTTCACTAATCTGGTGTAAATCTCAGTTTTGTGTATGTCTGCAGCTCTGTTCTGCAGAGAAGCTCTTAAACTCTTTATGAGTCTCTGCCATTTAATATGATGGTAGTTAGGCTCAGCTTGCAAAAGGGAAAGTACATTGGCACCAGGCTTTCTTTTTTTTATCACTGCTAAATATTAAGCTGACAAGACTGATATAATCTTCTCTGATTACTTCCTTCACGTTTTATTAGAACATGTTCCTGCATTCATTCAGATGTTTAATTTCACTATTGATGGCTGCTTCCTAAAACATAAACAATTCTGTCTTGGTTTGAAGAAAGGTTTATATGATATCCAGTAATTGCCTTAAGTGACAGCAGCCACCATTAGTAGCTCAATGCATTCTCCAAGGTTACTGTACACAAGAGTATTTTTGACTACTAATTGTTTTTCTTCATGCTTCCTTGTTTTTCCCTTGGTCTGATAATTAATTTCTTCATTCCTTCCTCAGGTTTTCATGTTCACACACTCATTTTCTTCCTCAAGCTCCTGCAATGTTTTTGTCTACCTTGACCTTCAGGTAGAGCCACAGTCCTCCTGAGTTTCTGTTCTTCCTTGGGGCTCTGCTAAACTCTTAGAGCTGCCCCATCAGCCTCAGAAGAGTCTCTACAGATTTACACAGGTATGGCTAAACGTGTGGTTAGTTATTTACAGATAAAATACTTTTTCCTATGCAGTTCCTCCAAGTTGGACATGCCAGATATTAAATTGCATGTAGTTGATATTGCAGCTTTCCCTGTCAAATTATCTCCTCTTTTGGGGATGGTGGTGACAGAGGTCGTGGTGGTGGTTCTGGCTTTCTAACACTAGGGGAGGAGTAAAAAAAACCATCTTTCTGAAGCAGAAAGTGTGATTGTAACAATGAAAAAGGATGCTCAGGGGTAAATGTAATACCTGAAAGGAGGTGTAACTCATTTATGGAAAACGACCAGGCTTCATGCTACCATCATCTTCTTAAAGGATTGCATTCAGTCCTCTTTGATGGCTTAGAAGCTGCTTTTTCTATAGAATGTCATCTTTACAGGCAGCTGCTAGAGAATGCAGCACGATGAAGGCAGGTGCTGAATACAAGATACATTTATGTCAGAAGGTGAATTTCCTACCTTTTATTTGAAGTTGATCCATCAATTGCAAACTGTGATCTGATGTAGCTAAATAAGAGGCCTAGTTTTGCTGGTGAGGTGGCAGAAGGGAAATCTATATATGTGTGTGTATATATATATAAAAAAATATATATAGCCTGCAGAATAATATTACAGCACTGTGCACACACTTTCTGGGGACAAGGAGACCTGAGCAAATGCTTCTAACTCATTCACTCAGACCTTCCCCAGGAGGGCATCTTACCCCTATATTAAACTCCATACTCTAAAATCTTGTTTGCAGACACTTAGAAAAGATGATCTGAAGGCAAATTCCCCTTATCTAATTTGCTAAATATTGTTGAATTCCTTTACTAAAACTCATCTTCCCCTCCCTCCCTGCCGTGTAAATTGGCAATAGATGATACTAAGACTGGTGATTCAGTAGGAGCTTGAATTTTTCCATCTTGTTAGTCCCTGATGATTGTTTTTGGGCACTCTTCCATAAAATCTGTTGTTTCACAGCTGGCAACTAGCAGCTGGCTAGTTATTCCACCTGGGAGAAAGGATGTAGTAGTAATTTTCTGCAGGTCCTGGAGTGTGAGAAGAATAATCACAGGTGAAAATTCTGGAGTGGCCCAGGCTGCAGACACAATAGGAGCTGAGTTTCATGCTGTGGAGCTCTGGACTTCTAGGTTAATAAATCTGAACTGTGTTGGAAGAATATGTTTGGTTCTGTGTGGTGTATGGACCTCTGACAGCAGAGTGTCCATGGAAATTGCTGATAATGATTTCCTTGTGAGCTACCTAACATGGGATTTTTTTTTACAGCAGATGATCCTGAAAAATCTTGACTATTTCAATTTATTTGCCTTTGAAAACATAGCTTGGCAGTCAGTGTTATTACACTGACACAAGCAGCAACTGTGTACCTAACACCAGCTTGATGTTGGTGAAAGAGATTAAGGAAAATAAACAAAAATTCCTGCTACTCTCTTTCACTGCTGGAAGTTTCAATGGGTTTTGTAAGCTCATCTCTTTTCAGATGACCTGCAAATTTGAAATGAAGTAACATACAGATAGATTTATAAATCCAAAGAGTATACAACATCATGTACGTGTTTAGACTTAAACATCTGAGCATATACAATCAAAAAACAGCTTAAGACAGAAGTAGCAGGAGAATTGAGTCAGTGACAACCCACATTTGTCAGGTTAAGGATGCTAAGTGTAAACAGAGTCCACATTTCTTGTAGTTTCTTCTCCCATCTAACATTCAAATTAAAAAAAAACACCCTTCAATCTCTACTGACCAAGAACTTTGCAGTTTATAGACAAAATAGTTTGATCTGTGTGTTAGTTCCACAAGCACTGCCAAATATTTGCCATCATGCCAGTAAGCCTTTCCTAAACAATGTGTTTTGTACCTCAGCATTTAGCTTTAAAGGGGTAATTACGAAGCAGAGCATTTATTTGTAAAGCAAACAAAAGAATAAGAGGCTGCTTTGTATATTATTTGTTTTTGTCCTACAGTAATTAAGGTAATCCCAAAAATTACCCAACAACAAAAACACAGAAGCTTTTCTAGTTCCAAAATTTAACACCCAGAAATATTTTTTTTAAGAAAACAAACCCTCTAAATATAAACAATCATTCAATTTGTGGAGTCCAGATCAGGTATGTACCAGGAGAGGCACTTGAGAACATGCTACCATTCCACTGGTTGTTAGGAAGTGCTTCATTGTACACATAGATGTTTTCCTTCCTAAAGATGAACCCTAAAATTGTTTTAAATTCTCTCGTGGATGGGGTGAGAGGTCATATTCTCCTCTCCAGATGTGGAATACCAGTCTTGAAAGCACAGCACAAGTGCATTTGTGGAAATTCAGAATCTGGCCCAAGTTACTTACCAAGTATTCTTAAATTTTTGTTCCCAAGACAGATGGAAAATTGTGATACCATCTGGGAATGGTGAATTCAGTAGGCACAAATGTTTAGAAAGTCCTACCCAGAAGAATGTGTCACTTAAAGCATCCTTGAGAAAATCACCTTTGTTCAGCAAAAAAAAGAATGTGGTTTACACAGAGTTCATGAGTGAGATAAATTCATTGTAGAATTCAAACACAGGCTACAGGATGATTGCTTGCTATTAAGAAATAGCAATCTGCCCTGGGTCATGGTTTCCTTGGTAGGAAGCAAAGGTTTACCATGTAACACATTGTAGAATTCAAACACAGGCTACAGGATGATTGCTTGCTATTAAGAAATAGCAATCTGCCCTGGGTCATGGTTTCCTTGGTAGGAAGCAAAGGTTTACCATGTAACAGAATTGTAGAATTCAAACACAGGCTAAAGGATGATTGCTTGTTATTAAGGAGTAGCAATCTGCCCTGGGTGGTGGTTTCCTTGATAGGAAGCAAAGGTTTACCATGTAACAGGCTCCCACAGAAAAGTTAGTGAGCTATTCTGTGTTCTTTGGGAAATGAAGAAAAGGGCATGAGATCTATATAGACTATGATAAAAAGTTTCCTAAAAATAAAGAAAACCCTCCTGAGAAACCTAATTACTAGAGAGAAAGTAAGCCAAATCCTGGAGAGCATGGTTTATATACAGTAGAGCTGAGGTGAGCCAAGGGAAATTAGCAGGAAACCTGTGAGGTGGGTTAGGATTTCATGATCCTAGGGATTCATCACAGCATTCACTTGCACTTTTTTTCTGCAGCATTTTTCAGTGGCAGAGCCTGAGGGCAGGAAAAAACATCTGTGGGTGCATGACAGGTGGAAAATCCCCTCAGCTAAAAGACCTTCAGCCATCACCCCTTATTTTGAATTTCCAGCATGAGCCAAAACAGTCCTTCCAAATCTCCTCCTCTTTGAACAGCCCAACAGTAGAGGGATATTTAGTTTTCCCAGGCTACTCTTCCTTTTAGAGTGTAAAGTTATGCACTTTAGTGTTTGGAAAGCTTGATTACACTGTTATGAAGATACAGATTTTAATTGCCCACGCATGCTGCTGGCTCCCAAACCCATTTCACCTCCCAGTTTTAACTAAGAGCTTTTAATCTGTGAGGCTGTTCCCAGAACCAGGAGCACACCCAATTCCAAACAGTCACCTGGGATAAGAGAATGAGATGTGCAGCTTTATCCACCCTGCTAGATCTCGTGCAGAACAGCACCACAGGATGGTCAACTCCATCAAAGACTGCCAACAGGTCTGGCTACATTAGCATAGTAATAGAGTAAAAGTTTATAGCTAAAAGAATATGGCCTACGAGAGCAATCACCATTGTCTCAGTGTAATATCTTCATCTAAAAAGCCAACTGTAAGAATATTTTTGGCAGAAAACAGGCAATAATAGGCCCCTTTTGGTTAAGCCCCCTCAAAAACTATGGTTTTGGGTTTCTTTTATATGTCTCTCAGCTAGATAAAAGGAAGTGTGTGATGAGCAGTGGAATTACTCCCGAGTCTTAGGCTGTGCATGCATCCTACATCAAATACAGAATATTAGACCTCGTTTTCCTTAGACTGCCCCTCTAATAACACCATGTGGAGGTGCAGAGGCATAGGATATTACTGATATTTGGCCATATGTGAGTCATTACATGATCACTGAACATTTGAGACAAATGCCCATGCCAGATTTTTAAAAAAAAATAACTAAAAAAAAAAAAGTACAGTTCTCTTTCTGTCTCTTCCCTACTCTATAGCCACTCTCCCTAGTCTTTTTTCTAATTCCCACCCTTATTTGCCCTGAAATTTCTCAGTAATTCTTTCTTTTTTTTTTCCTGGCACATATAAATACCCTGATGTCATAATTTGCTCAATGTTTGAATCCAGGCTGTCAGAATGGGCTCAAAATCCATCCATGGGTCCTAAGAAGCAATGCAAACATTCAACATGTTGTACACTGCTGGCACTGGCTAAGAGAACTCTGTACTGGTTTATTTTATTCAATCCTCCTTTATCTGTGCTTCAGGGCAGCTGCCACGAGTGTCATGTCACCATATTTCTGCTTTTAATAACCAGGTATTTTAGGATGGAAGAGGAACCAGAATATCAGAATTACACATTTAATGGTATGGTTTCTTGTTTCAACAGATTGAGAATCACTTTGGAGGCACACGTAGTTTCATGTATCAGTTCATTTCTCTGCCAATTTATACAGACAGCTTGTCAACAGATGTTGAATCAGTGCAGAACTTTCTGCTATCAAGAGTGCTGTTGAAAGGAGGAGAATTTTGATTGTCTCACATTCGGGGGATGTGCAGAGACCAAACCACAATATCCAGATTTTACTTCTCTGACATTTAGTAGTCGTGCAACAGACAGTGAAATTGGTAGAAAAGAGGTTTTGGTGTTGAGTTTTCTTTTTTCAGCCTGTGGGATGCATAAGAGCAGTCAGTTGTAGCTGAGAAAGAGGCTCCATGGTAAGGATGGAGACAATCTGTTCATGTCACTTCAGTCAAAACTGAAAGAATAAAGCCTGCAAGATCTTTACAAATACCTTTAAAGCACTTCAGTGAAGAAATTCACAAAGAGTTTTGTGTGAACACTGTGATACCAGCAACTGAAACACCAAAGAGGCTTTCTCCTGGCTAGGCACTCAAACACAACAGGCTATTCTTTCCTAGGAGTTAATAATGAAGCATTATTTGGCACAACAAAGATAAATGTTTCCCCCTTCTCTAGAACTAAGTGAATAATTACAGTGTTTTCCAAACACTGTTCAAAAGGCCTGAAAAAAACAGCACAAGAACATATAAACACCCTTCTCACCCAGTGCTAGGGCAGAGGGAGTTAGAGAAGGGGAACTAATCTTAACCTTCCCATTTACACCTGCAACTGGAAGTCCTCACCAGCCTTTTAAATAGAGAATTCATTCACTTTTTCAGAAAAAAAAATCAATTTTCAAGACACTCTGAGGCATTTTCCAGCCTTGCAACACAGAGTAGTAGGTGCCATTTGAAGAATATTTTAGAATTGGAGTAAGATAACACACTAACCTTTGGGGGGGAAAAAAGATTGCATATACTGTTTTCTTTTGGGTGTTTTTTGATACAGGAGCCCTCCACAGTTAACTTATTGAAGTGTGTAAGTCAGGTTGGGTCTGTTGTTAGAAACTTCTTAAAACTGAAACTTCATAATAGCTGAAGGACAAGATACTTTGAATTGCCTAAGCTTTTTGAATGAGCACACAACTTGCTTGGAAAGACTTTGATAATTACCCCAGTTACTGAGCAAACGAATTTTATACCAAATTGCTAGCAGGTTTTTTTAAAGAAACATGCAAATGCCCCATAGCAATGCTTAGCAGAGGCAAATTTTAGCCTCCTAACTGAGAAAAGGAGCATGTTGTAGGTGGTGTATTTCTAGCTAATTAGCTGAAAATTAAAAAAGCTCCAGGAAATAAAATTAAACTACTTGCTGAATGGTTTGTGCCCTGGAGCAAAAGGCACCTTCATAATGATAAAATGCTTTTAATCACCAAAGGTTTGTCTGATCAGCTCAATATTGATACACAGCACTGAAAACTGTGCCAAGTGTGGCCCATCCCGAAATTCACTGCAGTAAATGATAAAGGTACTTGGAAAGAATTTGCTTAATCTTAAAAACCCTGTGAAGGTCTAATCCTTCCCCTTTGGAAAAGGATCAGGGCAAACAGGCAGTTTTGTCACTGCTGCTACAGGAGTCATGGTTTTCATATGGAATTTTTCTTTAAACATGAAAAATCCCAACTTCTGACTCCTTGAAACGTGTAGGTGGCTGAGCTGACTTTTTCTTTTTATATTTATTTTTATTTTTAGCTTATTTTGGTGAATTGACCTGCAACTTTTGATAGGTTTCAATGCCATTTCATGACGTGTTCATCTTTCTTAACTGTGAGGAATCCTCAGCACCATGTCACCACCTCACTACGTGCAGAAGATGACTCTGCTGCTTTACCCGTTGAGCTCTTTGTCTCAGAAACCTGCCAAGAAGAGGGGTTCTGATGCAGGTGCCAGCTCTGGACTTACCCTGGTGACACAGACAAACTGCCGCCACCCTTTTGTAATCCCTTTTATTTTTTTTTTTTGCTCCCTATCAGGCTTCAGAAGGTGCTGATTACACTGACGTAGTTGATGAGCTTCCTAATCCAGTGTCTCATTTCACTGGCACGGTGAATTTTTAATCTTGTAAAGATTCTTGAATCCATAGCTGGGATATGCCCTTCTGCACTGGAAGAACCTGTGTTGGAACAAGAGTTATACAAGCAAAATGCACCAAGATTTTTTTTTTTATTAAGTTGTAAAACAAGGCTTGGCTTTATCCCAAAGCAATTAATTTATTCCTTTAGCTGAAAAAAAAAAAAAAAGAAATGAAGACATTTGATCTTTTCCGTGTTATATATAACTTTAATCAGTTGATGGGTACAGCCTGGGTAGATCAATCTGAAGAAATATATTTTCAGCATGTACTTATTGAGTGAAATCAAATCTACAACACTCAGGAGGTTAATCTGTGTACCCTCATTAGAAGCTTCAGTGACCTTCATTACAATCTTCTGAGTGTATTACCTCAGGAAACTTAAATTCAGTAGGCATGTTGTTTTTCTCTGAAATCTCTCTGGCCAGCAGGGACTCATAGATTTGTAATTTGAGTAAAAAGTTGCTTTTTTTTTTTTGTTAGGGTATATGGTTATCATAGTACCACATGCCTGCCAGGTTGTCTAAAAGGGGAAACGTCCTCAACTCCATTGTAATGGCAAAACAACCGTATATTCTGCTGTTAAACCTATTTCCTTCCCTTTTTACTTCTCCTAGGGAGCCAGACAAGCTACAGGTGTGAGATACTTAAGATAAAAGAGGGAAAATTCGTAGCACTGTGGTGAGTCTACATGCATTCACACCACCCAAACTAAGCAGGATGGTTTAGCGCTTGAATAGGGAACCCTTGGATGCTCCAGATCCTGGAGCGCTTTCTAACGAACATTTGCCATCCCTAAACGTCTTAAGATCTTAACTCAGTGTAGTTAAAGCCCTTTGGAAATCAGAGCAGCACACAACTCCGCTGTCTGCTTTTGTCTCGGCGGCGGGAGCGGAGCGCAGCTCTCCACAGCCCCGCCGGCTTGCTGGCGAGCAAACGCTCCCTGTA
>NW_008627751.1:0-203 GCF_000691845.1 Merops nubicus
TGATAGGGTGACAGTGAGTGTGACAGTGTCAGTGTGACAGTGAGTGTGACAGCGAGTGTAACAGTGACAGTGTGACAGTGGCACTGACACCAGGGGTGTGACACCGAGTGTGTGACAGCAACAGGATGACAGGGACACCGTGACACCGAGTGTGTGACAGTGTGACAGGGACAGCCAGTGTGACAACACGTGTGACAGGGACA
>NW_008627752.1:0-14110 GCF_000691845.1 Merops nubicus
GGGCGGTGCCGGGGGGCAGGGCTGCTGCTCTTCCGTCTCCGCTGCACTGGGTGCTGGGCAGCCTCAGCCGCCTCCTGCCTGTGGCCCCGATGGTGGGCTCCAGTTGCGAGGCACACTAAACGTTTCTATTCGCTGTACTTACTGCATTACACTGCTGGAATGAGTGACGGAGCCAGTTGCTTTGATTTCTGCTGTGCTGAGTGCCCGTCTCCGTCAAAAGCATGCGACGGTTTCTGTTGACTCTTCTGTGCTCTCTCTTGTTTACCTCTGCCTGTTCAGCCACCTAAGAAGTGCCTTAATCCAAACTAGAAACAGTCCAGCTTTCAGTGATCCCCAAGAAGCAAGTGTATGCCTGCAAATTGCATTGAGCAACACTTTGCTCACTGAAGACCCAAAGCACCTGAAGGTGTTGGGAGACTATGGATAAAGCACAGCAGCAGCCTGCCTTCATCAAAGATTAGGTCTTTGCATCATGTTTCATACTGACAGTTCTTGAAAACACAGATGCTAATGTGAAACTCTGGGATGTTGCTTACATCTGGAGCTTGCCACAGTCCCACAATGGTGGTCAGTGTCTTGGGTCTGCATAATCCACCTACATTAGTATCTAGGCCCTATAGGCACAGAGCCGGGTGAAAGCCTTTAGTGACTGACATATCCTAAACTAGATAGTTTAGTGGCCTAAAGACATTTTAATGACTTTTATGCCTAGAAAGCTCTCTTCAGTCTGTCCTTCTGTTAAAGCAAATTGAAGTTTGAGAAGTTTCAGGCCAGCATGTTGACATTTTTCTCTAACAGAAGTCCCCTGCATAGTGCTAAATTTTTTATTTCTCCTGTACAAAACTTGCCATTATTATTACAATACATCATTGAGCCATAGAATCTGACAGACACTATTGTGCCTTGGTGGCTTTGTTTCTCCTTCACCAGCCAGTGAGGTTCCTTCCTCATCCTTGCACTCCACCTTGTGATCAGGGGAACACGGATCGGTGTTTAAAGGGAGCAGGCGCAGGGGCTTGGTGAGGAACAAGCTGCTGCATCACACCAGTAACAGGCGTATTTGCATGCATGCAAAGCTCAAATCTTCACAAGACACCAGTTTGTGTAAGGTGAATTTTAACCTGTTAGAAATGAGAGCTTCCTCTACAGTACAAATTGAGGATTTATGTACAGTACAATATCTAGGTTGGCTGCTGTCTGATCAGTGGCTGGTGAACTGAGGCCAACCCCATCAGTCTGAGCTTTGTTCTGAGAGATGTAGCAGGGTGGCACTCTGAGAATGAAAATGTATGCTTAAACTCTGGGTTACATTTTAAAAGCTAGATTATATGACTCTAGTTCTTCTACACTGTCTCAAAAGTTTTTATTTTAGTTGGAACTTAGCTTTCTTTGAAGCAGACCTCCTATCAGCATTACCAATGAAACTTTCAGTTTTGCCATTGTCGAATTCCCGACAATCCGTTTTATTTTGAAAGTGCCTTCTTTTAATCTAACATGCTCTATTCAGAATACTGTTCCAATTGCATAATGTCCATTTTTGACCTAAGTTACATTTTAGGAGCTTCTGTATCAGACAGGTTGGGCTGATCAGCTAAGGACATAGTTCAGACAAGCACTGGTGTGCTAACTTGCAAATTTAGGGGAAACAATTAGGATTTAAGAGGGGGAAATCTTTGCTCCTGTGAGATCACCTTTTTTGTCAGACCAGGTGTTGAACTGTCAGTGATAATAGCTATATTAAGGAGGTTTAGAACAATATAAAAGTGATTATGACACTTAGTGGCTGGCTCCATGTGCCACCAGTAGTTCAGCTATGTCACAATATCTCATTTCACAGAACACAGCAATATCATTCAGTGTATTTGTTCTAATTTTGGGTATGTCATAAAAGGATTGACTAACCTTTTGTTTAGATGCAAGCATTAGGATGATCCACCTGTGTTTTTTATTAGCATTTTAAATAGAGAAAAATGTCTTTGTTAAATGTAGTAAACTTGTAAATTCTTTTTGTTTAGTTACAGATCTCTCCTGAGGATCATCCCAAAATGACCTGCATAATTCAGCTTAAATTTAATTTTCAATGCAAGTTACAGACTAGTGACACCTAGCTGAAGGGAGGAGTACTTTGAATATGCATAATCTTTTATTTTCTATGTGTCTTCATATTTCCATGTGCAATTAGATATTTGCATTCTGAACTATGTTTCTTGACAGTAGTCCCAAAAGCTGTGCAGTACAGCTTGTATATAAAATACACAATCTATACTGCAAAGTTACTATCAGAACTGAAAATAAAAGAATGTTTAAAGTTTCAGGTCCTGATGCAAAGATCTTTAAGATGTTGCAAAGTATTAAACATAGTTCACCTGTCTTCCAAGTCCTTTAAGATACTGGGCAGGTAGATTCTGTTCACCTCAGCACTGCATTCACCTTTAATGACACAATGCCAGGAGATACCATAACCCTGTTGTGTTCTGGAGTCACTGTTTTGACCTTAATAAAAGGAACACTTGGTAACTGTGTTGCTTAATCTTCTAACAAAAAAACTATTAGAAGATGCATATCTCTGGATCTTGTAGCTTACGTAAGTATTAACATAATTTTTTAAATGGAGAGCCTTGCAGAAAAACAGGAAGATGTTATTTTAATTAACCAAAAATAGTTGTAATCACTCTTAGACTCTTTATCAATCCTTAACATCTGCATTTAATATTTTCTTCTAAACAAAAATACAGATGTGATTGTGTAGCAAATGACAGTCCTTGACAACCTTTTCTTACACTTACTTTAATTCTATTTTGGTCATTAATACTTGACTCATTACTGCAACGTGTTACTTGTAGTAAAAGTGCCACAATTGAACTACAAACATGACATTGCCATTGTAAAATTGTTTTGCTATAAACTGTAGAGAACATACAGTTACAAAGTCATTGTTTTTATCAAAATATACAAACCCTCCCAAACCTAACACAAGCTATCAATATTTTTCTTATGAACTATACAGTTATATAAAATATTTGAAAAATTATATTTATATTTATAAATCTTCTACCTTATTTGCTTTGGTCTGTAATTATCATCACACAAGTCCACTTAGAAAGTATCTTTGTGTACTTCCTTTGAAATATACTTTTCCTGTGTTTATTCTTCTATTATCTTTGCTTAAATGGAACCAAAGCTGTCATGAAACCAAAATTTCTCAAGGGGTTCATAGCATTCACCAATGATAGAATAAAGAAATGGACTATATTATTACTTCAATCAATATTGTATTATCATTTCAATTGTTGTTTTACTGTACCCAAGCTATAGTTTCTTCTAAAATATTCAAGAAAATGAAGTAAACAAACTGTGTACCATATTTGCATGTAGAATGAAGATGAGGGATCATGAGCCTTTGTCCTGACAATTTTTTAACACTTCAGATGAGTACACATGACTATTTGGAAATGCAGAAACAATGCAACAGAGTCCTATCACAAAACGCAACTTGTAGACACAACCTCTTTGACTTCTAAAAAAAATCTCTTAATTTCAGTTAAAATTAATCACATTTTAATAAAATAACATTAATTGTAATATTTTGGTGACCTCTTTCAGAAGCCTTTACTCCCGATTTTTAGCAAACTGTGAAGCTGTAGCTGTAGCACGATGAGGGAAGCAGGAAGGCCAACACTCCTTCCTCCAGTGAACCATCCCCGGCACCTCTCTGCTCTGGGCCAACTGTGCTGGGCCGAGACACCCTGTGACAAAGCTTGCCTGGTGCCAGATGCTGGCACGGTGAGGGGGATCACTGCAAAGGGATACATAAAGGTTAGATGTTGTATTTAAGGCATGGGGATGACAGGGAACCCCACAAACTATCCCTCTCTATACCTAGGGGTTGCCTCAGGGATATGTATGGAAGCAACAAGCTGAGCATTGACCTCCTCCTCCCAGAATCAAAATATTTATGGGGACTTGCTCTGTCATTTGTTGTTCAGGCTTTATTCCATTCCGAGGAGGAAGATTTTGTCCAAATCTCCTCTTCTGCTGAGAAGAATGACATTTCTAGAAGACAACAGTTGAAAACCCACCAGTAGGTGGCCATTCATATACAGGATTTCTTTAAGCGAGGCTTTTCATGACAACAGTTTTCTTTAGACAAATGCACCTGAATAGCCCTACCAGGCCACTGACATTGGGATTTATGCAGTTTGGAAGACTGGCTATTGTGAGTTCCACTTAATTTTTATTAAATGTCTCAGAGATATTATAAATCTGGAATACTTTCCACACAAGCACTCAGACGTAATGGTTATTATGGTAACTACAAGACTGGATATAGAAAGGAAAAGAGGTTTAAACTCCTGAATATGTTTGGTAAATGTTGAGTTACAGAAAAGCATGCCAGAACTGTACTTCAGCATACTCACGGTCATGAAACATTTCCCACATTCACTTTAGAATATACTAGATTACAATGATTTTGTTTATAAACACATTACTTTTTTGTTAAAAAATGTAATATATGGTTTCTGCAGCAAAAACTCCTTCTAGAGAGTACACTGTGAACTTATATATTTATTTTGCCTAGAATAATTCTGACTCAAAAACAGCACTGCAAAATAGTTCAGTGACTGGTTAGCTGCAACACTATGTAAAAGGGTTTTGGTTGGTTTTTTTTTTTTTTCTTTCTCTCTCTCTGTTAGAAGTCTATTGTGGCAAAAGTATTTGGGGTCTTTTATATTAAGTTTGTATTATTGCAAATACTAGTTTTTCTTTTCTGTGTTATTTTTCTTTCTTTTGCATATAGTGACACATTTAGATGAAGAAATTTGGTCTTAGTAAATGAGACTGATTTGAGTAGAGACGTTTTCCCATTCAATGCACATATATTTTCTTTATTACATAGTTTTGGACTTCTCTTTTTTACAACTGTAACTTAGAGTATAACTTCTGGCGTTACATTTTGTGTATTTTTCACTTCACTTCCTTCTGAGCCAAGGAAACGTCGATTTTCCAAAAGTTTAGTGCTTTCATTGCAAAACTGCTCTTTTCTGTCTTGTGGACCTGGGCTTTTGAATAGATGTTTCTTCTGGTGCATTCCCAGAGCAGCTGCTGTCTTGCAAATTTTGGGGCACTGAAAGCAAGCGTATCCTTTTCCATTAAGCTCACGTACGTGCCTTTGCTCGTGGTTCCTTTTGGTAGTAAGATACAAGAAGCTCTGAAAGCAGAACTGACAGTGGTAGCATTTTTCTCCAGTATGAATTCTTTCATGCATTTTAAGTGTTTTATTTAAGGTGAATGCCTTATTACAGTATTGGCAAACAAAGTCTTTGACTCCCAGATGAATACGTTCATGTTTCTGTAGATTTCCAGGAACTGAGAAGCATTTGCCACAGGTTTTGCACGTGTAGGGCTTTTCCCCAGTGTGACACCTCATGTGCATTTTTAAAGTGGATGGACTTTGAAATTGTTTTCGGCATAATTCACACATGTAAGGCTTTGAAGTAGTTACATGCCAGTGTACGTGCTCCTGAATTTCCGCAGTGGAAGACTGATCTCCTTCACAGAGCTCACAATGCAGATCAGGCATGTCTGTGTTCTCCTGACTGATGACCTTTTCCTCAGCAGTGTTCCTCAGTGCATACTCTCGAATGCACGTGTTATGGCTTTCCATAATGGTGTTCTTGCTTCTGTGCTTTTTCCTCCATTTGGTCTTTTTAATTTTTCTTAGCTGCTTTGATTTCTTTTTTGGCTTGTAATTGTAATAGGGTCTCCAGGGTTTATCACTGGAGTCCTGGTCACTTACATCATCGCACACTTCTGTCAGCTCCACGGGTTCTGAGCTGCAGAGCCTAGATGGGCTTCTTTCTTTCACCTCCATTTCTGGTTCCTCAATTAGATTGTCCTGTTTGGACTCGTGTTTAGATTTTCGTCCCCTTTTACAAAACAGCTTAGATCCTAATATGTGTCTTTTTACAATAGCCTCGTTGCCAATTTTTACTGTTATTTGACAAAGAGGTGCAACATTGCTGTCAGTAGATGTTCCGGGTAAAGCAGGCTTTGCAATGTATGTTTCAGTTTTACTCAGTTCTTGGACAGTATCTGTTGTTTTGCTAGATGAAACTCCAGATTCTGTGACATGCTGTGTAGCCTCAGTAGTTTCTGCTCTGTTGTACAGCAGTGTTTTCTTTTTCTCCTTAATAGTTTTTGATTTTGTAATGCACTTCCCATAATTATCTGACCCATGTTTACAATCATCAGTTACAGACCGACTAGGTGGATTATCTGAAGATTCTGTCTTATTGTTTTCTACTGGAGTGACTGTTTTACTGTGCATTATTACTGAAGAAACTCTGCTACTGTGCATTATAACAGAGGGCACAGAACTGCTGTAACTGATGACCGAGGTGGAATTTTCATTCACCTTGGTTAAAGGTACAACTGAGGACTCCTCAGAACCAGAGTCATTTGCAGCAGCAGCAGCAACTCTTTTTTCACCTGTGAAAAAGTCCCTCTGCAGGTCAGAATTTAGGATACCTACTTCCCAAGAGGAAGAATTCTGAGTGTTTGTGGAAGATGTACCATTACATGAAGATGTATCCAAGGCAAGAGTTCTGTTGTTTGGTATAATATTACTTTGAAAATTCAGTGGTGGCATCTCAGAGCTAAAAGAACTCGGAATGAAACAGTTAGTAGAAGCAGTTTCATTAACCTGGCTACTTGTCTGAACATTTTCATATGAAGAATTTTGGTAGGACTTATAAGGTAGTCGTCTGCACTTCATAGGTAAAAGTCGATAGAGTTTGTATGGGTACATACTCGGTTTCAGGCCACCATTGGTTGCCTTTTTATTTACCGAGAGACGATGGTCAATTGCATGGAAAGACTTCTGATGATTTTTTAGTATATAGTAAGTCATAAAAGTCTCCAGGCAGAAAATGCACTGGTACCGTCGTTCCCCGGTGTGCCAGATCTCATGCCTGGTGCGGTACTCCGCCAATGCAAACACTTTATTGCAGTAGTGACAAGGGTATGTTCTTCTCCAGGAATGCACATTTGCATGTCTGCGAAGGCTGGACAATGTTACGTAACTGCGCTTACAAACGACGCAAGTATATAATATCTGCCCATCAACTACTTTAACCAAATGATCTGTTTCTGGTAAAGTGCAGTTTGCATTAGAATAATCAGTGATGCTGTTTTCAGAAAAGAGAGACTCTGTGTTTGCATATGAACTTCCATTCCTTCCATCCGTAGCAGTATAGTTATCTGCAAAGTTTTGTTCCTTTCCATTGTGAGCTGGTAAGCTACTTGAACTCACACAGGCTTGTTCGTGACTTTCCAGTATACTTAGATTTGCAAATTGTTTGCTGCAGTATTTGCATATGAAAGTTTCCTGATGCTCTGAATGGAGCTGAAGATGAGTACTGAGTAGTGTCCTGTCATTGAATGATTTTGCACAACAGTTGCAACTGTAAACGGGTGGAACAACAGTTGCCACAGATCCAGAGGCATTAGCAGAATTGTTTCCCTGTTCCCTGGATAAATGGAGATCTCCTGCTTTATCTTGAGGTTCTGGAAAGGAAGTAATTGACTCCTCAGTAACCGCTTCATCTCGGGCTTCTGTAGTGGTTAAGGTAGAGGCCGGTACCTTTGCTGTAGCCAAAGCAGTACCCTGGGGCTTAAAGGTTTTCTTAGGAGTACTACATGCTTGTTTTCCTGGCTGAATGAGTGGTGTGGCTTGGAGATTTTCATAGTGGTCTTCACTCGTGTTGTATGAAGGGCTGCTGTCCTGTTCAAGAAAAGGTGTTGCTTGAAAAGTATCTCCCCCAGAGGAGACTGCATAGGAGTGTTCGGCCAGTGTGCTGGCTGGCTCAGCATCTTTGCAGATGTTGTTTCTGTCAAGGCTGATGCTGGGAGCTTGTATCGTCTCAGATACCTTTTTAAAGTTTGCCCTCAAATCAAGTGGAGAAAACAAACTGGTTTCGGTTTCAAAAATTGAGAATGCGTTTGTAATTCTTGGTCCATTTGTCACAGTAGAGTCTTCATGTCTCTTTTCATGTTTTTCCTCCTTGACAGTGCCTTTTTCATTAATACAGTATGCATAGGGGCAGGGGGAACTTGAAAAATTAACATCTGTCAGATCTTCTAGAAATGATATCCCCAGTTTTTTCCCTGCAGCTGCAAGGTCCGTTACAGTCTCCTGCCTCTTGACGACGACTGTGGAACTGTAGATGTAATTCAGTATTTCTGTAAATACTTCAGCTTTGAGATCATCTAACTCCAGTACATGACCTGAAATACAGATAGTACGACTCCAAAAGATGTTTTTAAAGTAAAGGCTTGAAGCTGCCAGCACATTACTATGGGCTTTAAATTTGGTATCTTCCACAATTATGGTGACATCACATAAAATACCCCGAATGCGCTGTTCATTTAAAATAGAAAGTACAGTGTCACTGTGGAAGTCGTCCTTGAGATCTTTTGAATGGGACATGACTGTCATCTACAAGAAAAAGAAAAGAAAATGTAAATATATTTAGAAGGCTTTTTTTTTTTTTTCAGGCATCAACTTTTAAGAATGAGTAAAATTTTGTCATAGCATTTCAGGATGAAGACATCTTAGACTGACTCATGACAACAACACTGAAGGTAGTCTATGTAGAGGTCAAGGACATAGGAACACCAGTAGCTCCTCAGCAGGAGGCAGAAGATCTCTGTCCTCACACGGGTCTGTCACCCACCCTGTGCCTTTTGCTGCAGACTGCAGCTGGAAGCTTTCCCTTGTGCCAGTGGGTGCATCTTCCTAGGTTCACACTGGATGTCCAATTGGACCCCTGAGGTAAACAGTGATTGCATTTTATTAGGTAAGTAGTTTACACTTAGTTTAAAATGACTGAATCTTCATAAGTTACTGAATTTATAAATTCAATGAGTCAAAGAAGTAGAGACAAATAGAGTTGTTGTTCTTCAGTTCTAGTTTGGTGTTCATACTTTATAATTTGATACTGTGTTCTTAATTTCTACCAAATAATACTTAATCGCAATAGTAAATACTATTAAATAACTGCCAATTTATAATAATGAGGTTTAAAGCTGACAAAGAAGTCTAGATTAGCCAGGCTGTTACCGTATGAATATAAGTTTATTTAATTGAGACAAAAGATGCAAAACAAATTTAAAAATAGGCTGAAAAAATGGATTGACAACACACATCTGAAGAAAACCTGACTTAACCAGATGATTCGTTTCATTCAAATTCATAACTGTACCGTATAATGAGGTTTGTTACTTTTTTCCATCTCTTGAGTATTTTTCAACTACTACTGCTCATTTTTGACTTCAAGCCATGAAGAAACAGTCCTACTGGCACTTGCCAATCGCTACAGTAAAAAATACCAAAACCTGTGTGTTTATTAAAGACTCTTCTTGCAACTTGTAGAATCAAAATGTACCTTAAAGAAGCTACTACAGATATTTTGTTAGACAGGTTGAAATAGTACACACCTTAGTGTTAGAAGTTAGGAATACCTTCTAAACATACTATCTACTGCTCCAAATTTAATGTTGAGCTTGAAAATTTTGATATGGCCCTTACCCTTAAGCAGTTTGCATTAAAAATCCCAACAAATTTATTAAGATGGGTTGACGCAAATGGTGAAACGCAGGTTTGACCCAAATTCACTAAACAAAGAACAATGGTCATTTAGAACACGCTGGCTCTTTCAAGCCATTCAGAAGTGATCCTTTACTGAAAGCAGGGTCTTGATCACAGAGTAACATGGGACGTACCCCTTGCTCTAGCTAACCTAGTTACACTTCGGACACTTTACCACAAATCCACCAACTACTTCACTGCAAATCAAATCATACAAAAAACAATGACAACCTTACTGCGAAGACAAACACAATGTACTATGAAAAAGGTCCTAATTTGGGACATTATGGATGAAGCCTGAAAGTAAAATTTGTACCTTGCAGCATGGCCACTGTTCCTATCAGGAAGGTATTGTCTATGAAAATGGCCCAAAGTTCTAGCACAGTTTAATGGCTGAGAATTTTCAATGCACAAAATTCAGAAAAATCAAAATTGTGATTCGCAAAAAATACCTCTGGTGTTCACATATACCATGGATATAAAGAAATTAATTCATCAGTATAACGATGTTAGAATTGTGGTTGCGTATTGCTTTTATGATCTAGTCACTTACAGCAGCTCTACAGCTAGATGCATTGTTTTGTGCCTTCAAAACTTAAACTCAGAGTTTATTATGTGTTTGTTTATTACACTTAATTGGCTTAAAATAAGAGCTGTTTATTCTTTTGGAATGACAACTGTACCTCCCTACTATGAATTTCAGGTTATCTGCTTTGAGTATCTGAAAACTCATATATAATTGTAGGTAGTTTCTAGCCTATCGAGTCTTCCACAGAAAGAACACCGAGAACGCTTTTCTTCAAGCATGCAGCCACCATCCCACAATTCATTCTGTTTTCTCATCGACAATGTCAGAGATTAGAGACACTGCAGTGTCTGTAATCAAGTCGAATTGACTTGCCCATGTGATGCAGTATTAGAAACCAACTGTCAAACATCAAAAACATTTCACAACAGGAGCTACTAGCAGAGTTATTTCCAGGGTATGGGAAACACACGATGTGAAGTCTACCTTCCAGTGAACTGTCCCACAGCCATTTGCCTGTGTTTCTTCTGTTTTTTGTTTTGTTGGTTTTTTTTTTATTGGAGACAGCTGGTTTTAGTTCAAAGACACATCATCTGACATACTGTTTGCTAAATATATCAGACTGCTACTTCTATATTAAGAAGCATTTGTGAGCAAGGCCTACAAACTCAAGTGGTTTTAGCAGCAGTGTTATTCCACTAGTTATTTCAAAATCTATCCTTCTAACGAGAAAAGTAAATATTTTCAGTTTCTCCCTATATGTATGCAGATTGCCAGTTTTTGTGGTCCTAGATATTTTGGTATGTTCAGTAAAACACCAAACTAGATAACTTGTGAAAAAATACTAGAAACAATAATTTCCTATTTAGACGTTTTATTTTTTTGCTAAACAATCTGCTATATTTCTCATTGGAAAGATACAGAAAGATTGCAGAGCAAATTGATTTTCAGAGCCGACACTTTTGACTTCTCAGTCTCAACCTCTGTGTTCCCCAAACAGTCCATTTATTCACGTGTGTAATGATTCTCTACTGCCTTTTGGTTTACCTGGCTAGCTTCTTTCATTTGTGAAAAATGTGCCTGAAATGCTATAAAAATCAGAATGCTCCACCTCGCACATGCATAAATGGGCTATTTTAGGAATATTTTACATATTTTAGAAATAGTTTACAAAACCCGTACTTCAGTTTCTGAGGGAGCTCTACTGCGACCAAGATACACAAAGATCAAACTTCTCAGATGCATTATTATTAATAATGAATAGTTTTTATTAAAACAGGAAAGCCTATCTGGCATGTTGCTGTTCTTCCATATGATTTTATTATAGAGCCATGGAAGAAATTCTACTATTCTTTATAAATGTTGCCCAACACATATGTAAATACTGTTCGATATATTACAGGCCAACAAAACTCTCCAGCCTACTCTGCCATCCTATTTTGACACAAATATGTGTGTTATTTTGACAGTTTTTACTCTCAAGTCAGACATAAATAATTTCTTAGGAATCTGAACAATACCTTTGTAGTATAACTTAATAGTCTTTTTTTTTAAGTAACTAAAGAAAACCTTTGCAATCTAGGAATATTTTTGCTTAACTTTTGAAATCCACTGCCAGGCAAGTGTACACCATTACATAGGAGAAGGGATTATTTTATTACACTTCAGCCACCTAAATTTGAAAGATAAGCTAGTGGCATCAACAACAACCACAAAAACCATTAGGGCCAGTTGCTAATACCCAGGCAAAATAAAAACCAGCAAGACACTTGATAATCTGTAATAACAGTTGTCCCTCTCTTTTTTTATTTCACACATTTCTACTGTGATTTTAAAGATGCTAATATTTTCTGGTACTTACATGACACTATGGAACAATGTTCACTCCAGAATTTTCTTACATTCAGCATCTTTCCACTATATTAACATACTTAGATAGCAAGCTCCCTTTCCTTTCAGGCCTGTTGCCCTGTATCTAGAGCAAAAACAGGGCTAGGCATAACAACAAAAAAACCCAAACAAATAAAACCAAGTAAACACACACACCACACCCCCTCTCCATTCTATTACCCTAATCCTTGCCCACCTGGACACCTACTGGACACCACTTTTATGGTGGTAGTGCAGTTTTTTTATGCAATCCCTTTACCAGTCCCATCCGGGCAGTGGTTTTGCCAACTACACAGCCCAGCACAAAAGACATTGCCACCAGCAGAAAGCATGCACAGACTTTACTATCCAATTCCAACAAATACGGTAAAGAATATAATATGGTTAACAGCAGGGAGAATAAGCAGAGTAATAGTAGCTGATGCAACAGAGGAAGGAGTAAGCCAAGCCAGGAATCCAGTAGTGGAGGAGAGAATGAGCCAAATGGAGAGTCCAGTCACAGTCGTACAGAAGCCAGTGCAGTAGCTGCCATATACATTGCTCTTGTCCTGTCTGGCCATTGCTGGGAACTCGCAGCTGCAGCAGCCATAGGGCCCTCCCAGTAACAGGGAAAACTCTACACAGTGCATCTACCCATAGATAAGCTTCCCAAACTCACTGCAAGCAGGACCAGCTCTAATACTTTAACTTCAAAAGCAGGACACCTGGTGTTCTCCTAATTGGTTTTTGTCCCAGGTTGGCCAAGCCCTGAAAGAAAACCAAAAGGAATGTCTCTCCTACTATTTTGGCCTCTGATTATACATCTCTCAAGATAGTGTCCCAGTTGAGAGAGAGAAATCCTCTGCCTGGCTGTGAGAATAATCCATATGTCAACTTTAATTCAGGGCTTGGGGCTTGGCATGTAGCTTAGTGTGCCTGTCTACAAAGCTACACATTATTTCTACAAGTATTTTTTTTTCTCTTTTAGATTCCTGCTCGCTTTTAGAGTCCTGCTGGTTGCATCCTTACCTATTAATAAAGAATACTTGCCTTTTCTATTTCGTATAGCCTCATAAGCCTAAGACTTTAAATACCTTTTTTTCAGGCTCGCACAGTTTCTTCTAACTTTTAACTCAGAGAGCTGGGGCTAGTGGAATTTATCATAAGAATATTATGTTAGAATTAGCAGATCTCTTAAGTCACCAGACTGAACTATACGTTCAGATTTTTAATTCACATCCCTAACTCACTCTCCCACTTCCAAGTTTACGCCTTCTATGATCGCATCTCACCACATGGAAAACAGTCTTTAAAACTTTATTAGTGCTCAGAGCAGGCTTATGTTTTTTATTAAGTGATACTTCTCACTTTGAAAACCAAAGCAAGTCCTGTCTCTATAACAGGGCACTCTGTAACTGACCTGTCTTTAAAAATAATTTTAAAAAATAAATTTCCGGCTGCACGTCCGGTTCTTTCTGCTATCGAAAGGCTTCATCTTTCTGTCCCTGTGGCTCTCGGAGGAGCAGGAGGCGGGCGCGGAGGGCGGCCCCGCGGTCCGCAGCGGCTCCCTCGCAACGATCGCCCACACGGTGGAGCTGGACGCGCACAGTGAAAGACCCATCCCCTTTTCTTACCAGAGCAACATATAAAATAAAGGCTTTTACACTGCATTAAATGTCAGCTGCTACTGCGGAGCTCAAATGCGACTGTCTCTTAATCCTGCACAAACTGCATAAAACAGAGGCTCCCCATTCGGCGTGTTAACTACAAAATATTTGTTTGCGTTAAATCGGAGCCTCTGGAGACATCAAACATTTGGCAGCCCGCCAGCTGCAGAGAAGTTGAAGGCACTTCCTGTTTATGGGCAGTAACTGTCCTCCGCACTGCGCTCGCTCTCGCCCAGACGGCAGTGCGCCTTAACCGGCAGCGTGGTTCTTCCCAGCGGTAACAACATCCCACGCACGCTCCCCCTCGGGCGCAGAACGACTCACTGCGGCAGCGCTACCTGGAGCTGACGCCCATGTCTCTCGGCTGTCCCCGGGCAGGGCGGAAGGCGCCGGCGGCGG
>NW_008627753.1:0-3535 GCF_000691845.1 Merops nubicus
CGGAGCGCTTCCCTGCCTTCCCCCCAGGATACCTGTCCCTGGTTCAATTGTGCGTGCAGTTTCACCTTGTTCTTTAGGTCAACCAATAGTTCATGACACAGCCATGCCAGTTTTTTCCCTTCTTGCCTGATTCCCTGTACATGGGTATTGAGAGCTCTTTGTGCTCTATGGAAAGCGTCCTTAAAGATTTGCCAGCTCTGCTCTGCTCCTTTATGTCTGAGGACTGCCTCCCAAGGGGTCCTGTTGAGCAACTCCTTGAAGAGATGGAAATTTGCCTTCCTAAAGTTTAAGGTGCTGACTTTGGTTTTCATCTGTTCTATACCCCTTAGTGCAGTGAACTGAACCGGTGTGTGGTCGCTGTGGCCCAGGCTGCCTCCAATCTTGATGTCTCCAATGAGTTCACTTGTGTTGGTCACCATTAAGTCCAAAACCACATCCCCTCGCGTAGGGCTGTCTACTAGTAGTAAGTTGTCATCCAGGCACTCCAGGAATCTCCTGGATTGCCTACAGCTTGCCGTGCTACTTTTCCAGCAAATGTCAAGGTGGTTAAAGTACCCCAGCAGGATGAGAGCCTGCAAGTGTGATGTCTCCTGGAGCTGGAGTATGAAGGCTTCATCAGTAGCCTCCCCTTGATCAGGTGGCCTATAATAAACACCAACCACAAGGCTCTGCTTGTTATTATTATCCCTAATTCTTGTCCGTAGGCTCTCAACCTTCTTTAGTTATTGCTAAGCAATGCTTACACAGAGTCAAAGTTTTTTCTGTTCCTCGGACTGCCCTGCCAGCAAATAGGCTGAGGGCGCACAAGAAGTTGGGAGGGGACACGGCCAGGACAGCTGGCCTCAACTGACTAAAGGGATATTTCATACCATATGACAATATACTTAGCAATAAGACTAGGGGCAAGGTTGGCAGGGAGGCTATCACTTGGCATCTGGCTGGATATCAGTTAGTGGTGAGCAACTGTTTTCATTTGTATCATTTGTCTTCCATGGGTTTTATTTCTGTCTGTTATTTTCCTTTTCATTACAAACTATTTTCATTATTATTTTTTCTCAATTATTAAACTGCTTTTATCTCAACCCATGAGTTTTCCATTTTACCCTTCCCATTCTCTCCCCCATCCCACTGGAGGGAGTGAGCAAGCAGCTGCGTGGTGCTTAGTTGCCAGCTGGGGTTAAAGTACAGCAGTCCCACTCAAAATTGTTCTTTAAGTTATGCAACAGAGAGGGCTCACAAGCTGACTATAACCTGGAATACGCATTCTCCAGAATCCCACAAGGCCTGGGAAAGCTTGTGTTTCCTTCTTGTTAGGTTTTGGGGACATAGTTCCTTTCTTATTGATCACATCCATAGGGATGGATGAGTTAGATAATGGTTGGACTCTATGATCTTAAAGGTCCTTTCCAACCATAGCAATTCTGTGATTCTGTGGATGTGATGACATCCATGCTGCCATTCTACTCCAAAGAACTGAATTTTCTGTGCAGGTCCTTTGACCTGGCTGCTTTTTTAATGGTAAAACCAGCTTTCTGAACAATCTGAATTACTCTTTTTCCCTACTCTAAAATACTTCATCTTTGTTGCCCCATATGCTGATATCATCAATGTATTGTAGATGCTCAGGGGCATCATCACTGTTCCAGTGCAGTTTGGGTTAGCCCATGACAAATGGTAAGACTGTACTTTCCCCCTGGAGCACTTGAATCCAGGTATAGTTGATATCCCTCCATGTGAAAGTAAACTGAAGCCTGTATTCTGCTGCCAAAGGAATTGAGAAAAAAAAATGCATTGGCATTGTCAATTGGAGCATACCACTTGGCTGACTTAGACTCCATTCATATTGGAGCTCTAACATGTCTGGTACAGCAGCACTGGGTGGTGGACCTATCAGAAAACTGGGCATATTGTTTTTAATTTTCTGGTAATTTATTATACAGTAGGGCCTCTTCAGCATGTATCATCTCCTCCTCTGGTGACATTGCAAATTCTTTGCCCTCTGGTCAGTTTGTAATCATTTCTAAAATTCCCAGGTGACTGGTTTCCTATTCAAGCCCATTGTGTGATAAGTGTAACCCACTTAGTCCATATTGCATCAGTTGCATGATGTGTAGAGGCCACCTTGCCTTTGAATATCCAGCCCAGCACCAGCAGTCAGGGTGCCAGGAGAAGCTGTGCTTCAGTGCCATCCACCTCTGAGGCAGGTCAAAGTCCTTCATATCAGTATCTCTTTTTCAGTTGGAGCATGGTTTGCCTCGGATTCTTTGTATCCCCAGTTCCACAACCCTAGGAATCAACCTTGAGTCTCCCTGGGTGCTTTCTGCCAGAGATTCCAGGTAGGACCATTCTCTCTGGCTGTGGTGTAGAGCACATTTTTAACATCTTCCCATGACTGGCCTGAGGCCTACTGCATGCACAGTCTCTTGCTTGATTTGTTCAAAGGCCCCATGTAAAATCATTCTTCTTCCCTGTGACTTGATAGACAGGGCTTACAATCTGACTGTAGTTTGGAATGTGCATACTCCAAAAACCCAGGGTGCCTAAGAAAGCTTGTGTTTCCTTTTCTGGAAGTGGGTGGACATAGCTGCTATCTTGTTGATCACATCCATTGGAATCTGGCAATGCCCATCTTGCCATTTTATTCCTAATAACTGGATCTTTCATGCAGGTCCCTTAACCTTACTTCATTTTACAGGAAAAATGGCTTTCAGAAAAATTTGGATTATTTTCTTCACTTCTTTCAAAGAATTCTGCTGTGTTGCCTATACAATGATGTCATCAATGCATTGTAGGTATTACAGAGCTTCACCTTGTTCCAGTGCATCAATTAATGGCTGTGTCAGTAAGGGTGGCACGGAGCAGCATGGAGTTCCCAGGCAGGTGCAAAGGAGGAACTTTATTTACAAAAAAACCCGGCCTTTTTATGCCGTTAGTCGACCATTAGTTTACATACTTTTTAGGCACAACAAACTCATTTTAACCAACCACCAAACATCACGGTGCAAGCACACAGCATGCCTCCCCTCCTCTATTCTAGCTGAGTCACTCTCCCAGAGCCCTTCTCTGCTTAGCCTAAGTTACAGGCCAGAGCCGTGATTTTACCAGGCCTTCCCTTACAAAGCTGTACCTATCAGCTACATCGAATGCTTTGCACAAGTCCAGGCAGATGAGATTGGTTGCTTCTGGTGTTAACACAGACTCCAGAGCTGCTTGCAACTGAAGACGTTTATTGCTACAATTTGCACACGTTTATATCCCACGAGCTGTCTACCAGGTCATTCTGACCTTCCAGCTGTTATTTTCTCATGATTGTTGCAGTTAAGCCTTGCTATTTTTGCTTTCAGTTTCCAGCTTATCTACTTAACAACTCTACTTGTTTTGCCTAAGTTCCTTAGTTATGTACTTTGAACATTCTTATTGGTAGCTTCCCACGGTACCAAAGCCATCAGGTTTTGTGTGCTGCTCCACGTACTAGTCACCTTGGTCTGTGCCTCATCAGCGACCCCCACAGTTGCTCTTCCTTTATCCACCAATG
>NW_008627754.1:0-1975 GCF_000691845.1 Merops nubicus
AGATCTGGGTGTCACCTGGTCTGCCCCATATGACTTCCCTCCCTATCGCCTCTGAAAACCCTTATCTCACAGGAAGGTCAACAGAAAGTTCAGTGCTTTCACTCTTCCTTCCACAGACAGGGGCTCTGGGCCTGAAACATCCGATTGCCATTTCCTGGTGTTGTGGAAAGTCAGTGTGGGATTCCCTCCAGGCCATGGAGACCAACAAAATTCAATCAAATGAGTTCCCCTTGGGAATCTCTTGGAAGGAAGAAGCCAAAACCTCTCGCTGGATCAACAACGCATTTGTTGGTGGCTAAAGTAAGATGAGCTGCCAGTATTTCTTCACAGTAATGGTTCATCTCTGCCAAATTCGAGGTCCCCAGTGTCCTTCTTTCCTCCTGCTACACACCAAGGGCACATTTCTCTCAGCCCTGTGCCATTTTCATCTCCAGGGAAGGTGACAGCTCTCTCTCCCCACTGAATTCCAGGGCAGGAGGGGGTTGCCAGTGCACACAGCCATTTGTACTATTGGCAGTAGAGGTGAAGTTAAAGGGAGAACAGCTTTATTTTCAGCCTTATTTTCACACCTCTTTCAGCATGCAATGAAAGAATACCTGGTCTTAGCGTGGCACAGAGGTATCTGTTCAGCTGCTCTTGTGTTCTCTGTCCAGAGAGGACGGCTTCATCCAGAATAGGAAGCAGGTGGTTGAACAACCCAACTGGTGACAGTGGTGCAAGGAGTTGCCCCAGGGCCGGAGGGCAGCTGTGGGCTGCTGCTGAGGGCATTATGGCAGCCACCCCCCTGCCTGTGATGATGTGATGATGTGATGAAGTGCTACGTCCTCTGACATTCTCCAGTCTTCACCATATGCTTTCATTTGGGATTCATCCCTGGCAGACAGCACTGCTCAGAAAGGAGGGGAATGGAGCTGTGGAGAGATTGTGGCCCTGGGTGCAAATCCATGGGAGCATTTGGTGTCCTACATCTCCACTGGTGTCTTAAGCCTGCATGGGCCCAGCAGATTTGAATGTGGAGGGAGCAGCAAAGGTCAGATGCTCCACAAGGGAAGGATGCTGAGGGGTAAGTCAGGGTCAGGACTAGGTCCAGAAGCAGTGGTCAGGATCAGGAACAGCCTGTTGGGTAACAGAGGGGACAGGCCTTTGCTTCTTGATGCTTCACAACAACTCTTCTACAAGACCTGACCTTGGACTCGGCCATCTGAGCTCTTAACGTAGCCAGTTGAACTGGGCTGGGCTCGTTTTCTTTTAGTCTCACTTTCTACATAGTTGCTTTCTAGAAGTTTCTTGTTCCATTTTTTTTCTGTCTGTGACCATTCTTATTTTTTTTGGCTTTCACTAACAATACACGTGAATGTTCATGAAGTAAGAGCACACGTGGAGTTCCAGGAATCCACTACAATTTAAATGTGAATAATGGGAGTTTGAAGGCTTTGGTCTGTTCCAGTCAAAGAGTAATATATAAAATACATATGTGCAGTCAAAACATAGACATCTGTGGTGGGTGAAGCTTGGCTGGTTGCCCGGTGCCCACCAAGCTGCTCTATCAGCAGAGAACATCAATGGAAAAACTCGTGGGTGAAGATAAAGGCAGTTTAATAAAGAAAAAGGAATGATTGGCCCTTTCCTGGGAAGGAAGACCTCAGAGCAAGCAGCGGTTGCTTCAGAAAACAAAAAACACCTTCATAACACATGGTCTCCCCTGCTCGCAGGTGATGTCCAGCCCTCTCCTGGGAAGCAAAACCTCAGAGCAAGCAGTGGTTGCTTCAGAAAACAAAAAACACCTTCATAACACATGGACTCCCCTACTCTTCTTTTCTCCTAGCTTTTATTGCTCAGCATGACATCACATGGTCTGGAATATCCCTTTGGTCAGTTGTGGTCAGCTGTCCTGGCTGTGTCCCCTCCCAACCTCTTGTCCACCCCCATCCTCATGGCCTTTGGGAGAATGGGGAGAGTAGTCGGGTGTTGAAGA
>NW_008627755.1:0-2061 GCF_000691845.1 Merops nubicus
TACCTCAGCCTTTTCCTCTTCCTTGGTGACAATGTTCCCCCCCACACCCAATAAAGGGTGGAGATTCTCCCTGGTTCTCTTTGTTGTTACTGTATTTGTATAGCTCTTTTTTATTATCTTTTACAACAGTGGACAGATTGAGCTCTAGCTAGACTTTTGCCTTTCTGATGTTCTCTCTGCATGACCTAACTAGATCCCTGTACTCTTGAATTGTCTACCCTTTCCTCCAACAGTGGCAAACTCTCCTTTTTTTTCCTGAGTCCCAAAAGAAGCTCTCTGTTGATCCAGGCTGGTCATCTTCCCCAACGGTTACTCTTAATGGGGACAGCCTGCTCTTGCGCCTTTAAGACTTTTTTCTTGAACAATATCCAAGCCTTCCTGGACCCCTTTGCCCTTCATGACAGTCTCCCAAGGGACTCTCCTGACCAGCACCCTGAACAGGAAAAGTCTGCCCTCCATGGCAGTGATTTTGCTGACCCCTCTCTATACTTCACCAAGAATTGAAAACAATCATTTCATGGTCACTAAGCCCAAGATGGCCTCCACACACCACATCATCCACCAGTCCTTCTCTGTTTGTAAAGAGCAGGTCTAGCAAGGCACCTCCCCTGGTAGGCTCACTCACCAGCTGTGACAGGAAGTTGCCTTCCACAACTTCAGGAACCTCCTAGACTGTTTCCTCTTTGCTGTGTTGTATTTCCAGCAAATGCCTGGTAGGTTGAAGTCTCCCATGAGAACAAGGGCTGGCAATTTTGAGGCTTCCACCACCTGTTTGTAGAACGCTATCTCCCTCTTCATCCTGGTTGTGTGGTCTATAACAGACTCACACCAGGATATTTACCTTGTTGTCCTTCCCTTTCATCCTTACCCATAAAAGCATTCAACCTTGTAATCCCAATCATTGAGCTCTATACAGTCAAGACACTCCCTAACATACAGAGCCACACCACCACCTCTCCTTCCCTGCCTATCCCTTCTGAAGAGCCAAAGAACTGTACAGAGGGTCTTTCCAATCAAGAACTTCAGACAAACCTGCCTGTGACACCAATTTTGTTTTGCCAATTATATGGCTCAGCATAAAGGATACAGACATGAACAGAAAACAGATTTAGCTATCAACTTCTGACAAATACAGAAAAGATATAATATGGTTGACAACAGGAGGAACAAACAGATCAATGTACTCACTCATAGTAGATGATGTAACAAAGGAAGGAGCAAGCCAAGCCAGGAATCCAGTACTGGGGGAAGAAATAAGCCAAGTAAAAAGTCCAATCCCATCATACAAAAGTCACTACAGTAATTACCAAAGAGAAGCATTGCCACATAAACCACTCTTGTCCTGTCCAGCTCTCAATCCTGTCTCTGCCATTGCTGGGAACTCTGGTTGCAGTGGACAGTCAGAGGGTCCCTCCACTAATAGAAAAACTCTACATAGTATAGTCACTCATAGTAAAATCCCCCCTTTCACTGCAAGCAGAACCAGCTCTTATACTATTAAGTTTAAAGGTAGGACACTTGGTGTTAGCTTCCTAATTGGTTTTAACCCAAGGTTAGCCAGACCCTGAGAGAAAACCAAGAGAAAGATTTCTTCTACTATTGGAAAAACCTCTGCCTGGTTACCAGAATCATCCATATGTCAACTTTGATTTAGAACTGCTTTAGACCACAGCACTTCACACACCCTGCCACACAGAGATTGACTGCTTCAGGACACATTTCAGTGTTGCCTCCGAAAGTTGTCTTGTGTTACACTAACTCCATAACACGCTAACAGTATTAATAGCATTAAACAGCTCGCATAAAGGTTAACAAGGACCTTATAAGCCTACATAATAAAAATACTTGCATCAATACCAGTGAAATGCTGGGGTTTGAACCCCGAGCTCCCGAATTAAGGTTGACATACGGGTGATTCCCACATCCCTTCATACAGAGGAGGTGAGTTTGCCTTATAGCTTCCCCCCCGGGTGCAGCTGGCCCTGCAGGGAGAGCCAGAAGGGAAATGAGCCCCAGGGGTCCTGCACTGAGTTGACAAAGGTCAGGTGTCTGCTTGGGGAT
>NW_008627755.1:2153-4172 GCF_000691845.1 Merops nubicus
CCGCCTGACTCTACCTGGAGCTGGGCCCCAGTCTGTTTAAAACCTTTGTGAATGTGGGTCAATCAGATGAAAGTCACTATGTGGTCACCTTTCTCTTATGTGCTTAGCTTGCTGGTCTGGCTGTTTCCTATGCCAACTGTGGGAAATCTCTGGTCTCTGTTTGTACCACCTGTTGTGGGCCGAGACGCGTCATTTGTGGGACCGTTGGGGGTGGCATCGATTATGTACCAGCTGACTGATCTGTTTGTACCCCCAGTGATCATTCATGGAAGGTCTTTCTTGTGTACAATACAGTCTGTGTATTGGTTCATCTTTCTGCTAGCTGTATAATTTTTGCTGGGCCTGGTCATTGGCAAAACAAAATTGGCGACAAGGATGGCCCTCTCTGAAGTTTCCACAATAGCTCCCCCAACACATCAAGGGCATCAATGACAGGGGAAAGTCCATAGCCATTGTTTGTATTAATATGTTCCCAAACTCAGCAAAATAAGGAGACAAGCAGTGCAGCAAACAAACTGTTATCCATACGGAAGCTTGCCATTTAACTACTAAAGCTATAGTACACTCAATTCAAAACTGATATTATCTCATGCCCCACAATTGGCACCAAAACCTATAGTGGACTGATCGTGGCTGGATGCCAGGTGCCTACCAAACTGCTCTATTTTTCCAAAACTCAGCAGCACAGCAGGGGTATGGATGATGGCACTCTAGTCAGAGGTAACTTTCCACTGTTAGCTGTAGTCAGCAAGCTGCAGCTACTGCCTGTGAGAAGTCTATTTTCTCCCACAATGAGAGCTTGAGCTTTGAGAATGGAATGATAAACACCTGATAAACACTCTGCATCTTGGCCTGGGTGAATGTTTGGGTTCAGGGACCAATGAATGTACCGTAGCAACTTAGTAGCCAATAAACCTGTAACAGGAATGTCAATAATACAATGAATCTATAAAAAATGCTAATTGTAATAATGTTTGAACCATTCCTTCACCTTCTGATATTGAAGTCTGTGTCGCCTGGACTGCCTCTACAGCGAGATTTGGTGACCCCAATGTGATTGCAACTCATTGCAGAACTTTGATCGCTCCCCCACTCCTCGCAGAGAGTTGGGAGTTGCCCAGACTGCCTCTACAGCAACATTTGGTGACCCCGACATGATACAACTTGTCACAGAACTTCAGTTGCCCCCCCACTCCTCGCAGAGATTTGGGAGTCTTGAAACCCACGTCCCCACTGAGGTAAAACGTGGCTCCCGGGATCAAGGGGGGAAATCCAGGCAGCCTGAGCTGACTGGTGGGTCAGTCCACCCTAATGAAGTGAGATCCATGCCAGCAGGATCGTTCAACCGCAAAGCGGTGGCCGTTAGAGGGACTAAGACAAAGGTTTTCCAACATGTGAAACCAGATGAAAGACTTACTAAGACAAAGGTTTTTCAATATGTGGAACCAGCTAACGAATGAGCAACAGTCTCTGCTTACTGCATGGAAGAATGTTTTATTCAGTATGGGAGTCGTAATATCCGACCACTCCCTGTGCCACTTACTCCTCTGGGCGGGAGCTCACGCCTTGCCCACTGACCCTGACGCTGCTCTCAATTTAATGACCTGGGTATCCCTAGGAAACAAATTGTGTGAAGAGATCCTGGCCAGAGACAAGGACGCGTCTCAAGCGGTGTCTGTTTGGGGGAGCTTTTTTTCAAGCATTACAGCAGTGGACAGAAGAAGAGGGGGAGATGACCAGTTTAGAGGGGTAAGACAGTTTTTAGAAGACACCGCTTTGCCAGAATTTGGGGTGACTGTGAAGGGGGCGAGCGGCATGCCCCTGGCTCTGCCTGAACCTGCTGGGGCTTTGGGAACTGTGCAAAAATTATACTCCTCGCCCGTTGAACAGCTTACGAGGCTTTCTTTATCTGTGAGGGACGCGAGCAGCACGCCCCCGGCTCTGTCTGGACCTGCCGGGGCTGAGGGAACTGTGCAAAAATTATATCCCTCTCCCGTTGAACAGCTTACGAGGCTTTCT
>NW_008627756.1:0-6571 GCF_000691845.1 Merops nubicus
TGTGTTTTTTTTTTTTTTTTTTTTAATTCCTAGTGAGACCTGTGTGTTACCCAAGTAACATACATTGCTTTGGTATCTGGACCTAATACAACAACTTTCAGAAGTCCTGTTTGGGGTTTGGTTGTTTTTTTTTTTTTCCTCTAGTTCGTCTTCCATTGCGGTAGTAAAGTTTTTAATTAGGCGAGCTAATGAGATCGATTAGTCATTAGAAGTGACCTCTGGATGTGGGGGAGGAGCGGGCGGGTGTGCGCGGGGCTGATAACGGGGGACGCTGGGGTATTGTTTGTAATAAAAGCCTCAAGTGTTTGATTTGAGTGAAATGTGCCACGGGGAATACATCACGCCGAGGAGGAAAAAAAATTACAACCCTGGGAGCCTGTAATGAAGGGAATTAAACCAACATCCTATCTAAATAACATGATTATCTACACAAAACCCCTCCGCTCGCAAGGAATAATAGACAACGGAGCTCTTCGGAGAGGCTCTTTCAGGAGGTGGTTAATGCTGGAGCCACGGCCCTGAGAGCAGAATTAGGGGGAATGCACCAGCCAGTTGCCACCAGGGAGGGAGTTTGCCAAGTGCCAGCCCCGTGGGGTAAAGAGGGGGGAGATGCCTGCAGGCAGCAGCAGTCCGGGAGCTCTGCGGGGCATGGGGGGGGACGAGGCAGGAGCTGGAGGAGGTTTGGGGTTGGTGAGTGGCAGCTGCAGCTCATGGAAAGGGGAAAAATACAGTGGTGAGGGTGGATTCAGTGAGTTCCCAGCTTAAGAGATGTGTGAGGTTGGAGCAGTGGAGGGAAAGGGTCAACCCATGCTGGTGCTGTTCAGGGGGGACGTGGGGTGGTGGCTCTCGTCCCCTCCCTGGTGTGAAGGATGATTTGGGGACGTGGTTGGTGACAAATAGTGCAAGAAAGATGTAAACCTGCTCCAAACAGGTCCAGAGAGAGCCACAGGGATGACCCGAGGGGGGGAACCCCTCTGCTGGGAGCCCAGCAGGAGAGAGTTGGGCGGGGGCATCTTAGAGGAGAAGGCTCCAGCGGGGGAGCCCTGCTGGGGGATGCCAGGACTGCCAGAAAGCTGGGGGGGGACTTTGGAGCAGGGTCTGTTGGGACAGGACAAGGGGGGATGGTTTAAACTCCAAGAGGGAGATTTAGAGTGGAGAGAAGGGAGAGATTGTTGCTGCTGAGGGTGCTGAGCCCCTGGCCCAGGCTGCCCCGAGAGGTGGTCGCTGCCCCATCCCTGGCACCATCCCAGGGGAGGTTGGACAAAGCTCTGAGCACCCTGCTCTAGCTGGGGCTGTCCCTGTCCCTGCAGGGGGTTGGACTGGATGACTCTGAAAGGTCCCTTCCCACCCAACCCAACCCATATTATTCTTATACTGTGCTATCCCAGGCTGTCCATGAGAAGCTGGATACACCCACCCCTCCTGGATGACCCAAGGGGGTCAGAGTCCCCAGCCCTCCCCCTGTCTGTGGGGTTCCATCCTGTGTGTGTAGGGTTGGACCCTGGAGGGCTTTGCAGGGCTGGACTTTGCTTGTTCCCATTTTCCAGTCCTGGTCTCTGGTGTCTGAAGCAAAATGCTCCAGTTTTGTCAGCGTGTGTGAGCCAGTGTGATTGTCACTGTTATTATTCTTATAATTAGTGCTCAAGCCTTGCAGAGAGCTTTAAAAATCCACAGGGTGGAGCAGTCGCTGCCCTGAAGGGTTTAGTCTGACACAAAACACCCCAGGGCAGGGAGGTGTCCATGAAAACCTGTGTGCTCTCCTCCTCAATTCCTGCCTCACCTCCAAAGAGTGTCTGAAATTCCTCCTGTCGAGCCACAGGAGGGTTTGGGGTGGGAAGGGACCTTTCAAGGTCACCTCATCCAACCCCTGCAGGGACAGGGACAGCCCCAGCTAGAGCAGGGTGCTCAGAGCTTTGTCCAACCTCCCCTGGGATGGTGCCAGGGATGGGGCAGCGACCACCTCTCTGGGCAGCCTGGGCCAGGGGCTCAGCACCCTCAGGGTCAAACATTTCTCCCTTCTCTCCAGTCTCCATCTCCCTCTTGGAGTTTCAAACCTGTCCCAACAGACCCTGCTCAAAAGTCCCCCCCCAGCTTTCTGAGAGGCCCCTGGCAGCCCCCAGCAGGTCTCCCCAGCTGGAGCCTTCTCCTCTCAGCTGCCCCAGCCCAACTCTCTCCTGCTGGGCTCCCAGCAGAGGGGTTCCCCCCTGGGGGCATTGCTGGGGCTCCTCTGGCCCCTCTCCAGCAGCTCCTTGGCTCTCAGGTACCAAGAATTGCCCTGCCCCAGCTGCAGGACCTCACACTTGCCCTGCTTGAACCTCAGGAGGTTGACGTTGCCCCCCAAAACCTCCAGCTTGGCTTTTAATTCCTTTCCTTTTGATTCCAAAGCACCAGGAACTCTTTAAACTCCTGGAATGAAGCTCCTGGCATCTCAGTTTGTTCAACATTTCGTGGTTGACCTCCCACCCCCCCCAGCTGAACGGGCACTTTGTCACACTGCTGGTTTTATGGGGGCTTCTCGGGTAGCAGCAGCATCCTGGCCTTCAAAGCATCATCAAAATCTGCTGCTTTCTGCCACGCTGCAGAAAATCATCTGCACACAGAGGCATTATTTGGATGCATTAATTAAGCAAAGGTCCCACCCGGGAGTCGCAGGGAGGGAAAAGAGACTTGAAATAAGGACTCTGGTGTGAAGATCTGGCTTCATCCCTGGTGCCCACAGGGCCCTGGAGGTCACGCAGGCTGGGGGAAGAGTGATGCCACGGGAGGGCTGACCAGGCCATTGATACCAAACACCTTCCAAATTCCCTTTTAGCTGTATAAAAGAGGTGATTTGGTGGTGTCATGAGCAGGCTCGGGGCTCTAGAGGTGGTGGTGGAGGCTGTGAAGGTCTCCAGACCCTCCTTGCTGGGTGATCATTCATCTCACAGCTGAGAATCCAGGAGTTGTGTCACCACCAGCATCCTTGGCATGAAAAATTCCAGGTTGGGGCAAAGTCTCCTCGTTTTCCCCCCCCCTTGTCAGGAGCTGTAACTCTCTGGCTGAGTCTGGGAGTGGAAATTTGGGCAGCCTGAGCCCTCCAGCACCCAACTGGAGTCACCAGCTCGCTTGGGAACACACGAGGAGGAAACTTCTCCCCCTGGAACCTCAGAGCCATGGGGAAATGGGGGAGCTGCTCCCTCTGCTTCCAGGAGAGCAGCTCTCCCTCATCTCCTTTCCACACACATCCAGCACCCTGGATTCCCTCTTGAACTGGGAATCAACCTTGTCCCCCCCCCCTTCTCTCTCAGACAGAAGGACAGGGACAACGTTTGGAGGGGAAATAATGATTCTGCTTCTCCCCCCTCTCAACCTGGCAATAATTTTCATGGGATTATCTCCAAGAAGAACATCCAGCTCTTGAAATCAGCCATAAAACCAGAAGAGTCCATCCTGTGGTGTCAGCTTTAATTATCTGGGCAGTTAGAGCTGTGTGTTGGAGCAATTCCTTCAAGCCATGGGAAGAACTCCTCCCTCTCCACTGGAGGAAAACCCAAGTCCAATGTAGAGCTGGTAGTGACATGGAACGTTCAGCAGAACAAACTGGGGTGGAGATGGGCCTGCAAAACCTGGTGGAAGTTTTTGTGGAGGTCAGGAGAAGTTTCTTCCCTAAAAAGGTTGAGAAGACGTGTCCCAGGCTGCCCAGGGCAGGGGTGGAGTCCCCACCCCTGGAGGGGTTTCCAAGCTGTGGAGATGTGGGGTGAGGGACATGGTACTGAGGGGACCTGGCAGGGATGGGGGAACAGTTGGACTCCATGATCTTGAAGGTCTTTTCCAACCTAAATGATCCTCTGACTCGATGAAAACAGGAAGGATGAAGTGCACAGATCCATTTCCAGTGTAGATCTTGGAGACCAGGTAGTCACCTGGTAGAACTTTGCTGCTGGGCTGGTGAACCCAAACCCCCCAGGCCCATCAGAACCTTTCTGTTCCCACCAACCATGGTGCTCTGATGCACCACGGGGGCTCTTTCCCCCTTTTGGAGGTGCCAAAAAGTTGGGGGTAAGCCCTTCATGGGTGCAAACCCTTCCGTCCCATGCACGCCTGAACTTCAAGCCCTTTTTTTTCCATTTCCTTTCTCTTAGGAACCAACTTAAACCTCATCAGGAGCCCTCCAGGGCACAAGGTGATAAAGACTCGCTACAGGATCGTGAAGAAGAACGTGGTGACTCCAAGCTTGGCATCCTTCAGCTCCCCCCTTCCCAGCTGGAAGACGAGGCGCCCCGTGACCTCCAGGTAATCCCTCCAGCCCTTGGTCAACTGCTTCTGCACAGGGTTCTTGACTTCAGCTGGATTTAGGAAGTCTAAATGGATCTCCTCAGCCCAAGTTGGTGGCCAACAGCTCACTGCAAGTCTGGGGCTTCCCAATTATCCCCTGAAGCAGGTCAATAAGCTCTAAGGGAGTGGAGGAACCCCTCCCAGGTCTACCTCACACCTAAGGGATGTTGCTGCTTGGTTTAGAGGTTGATTTGGGTTGTTAATGAGGGTTGGCCAAGCCTGCTAACGAGGGTGGACCTTCCCTCTGCTTGATGATGTCACTGTGCACGTGGGTGCTGTGGAGGAGCTTGGTGAAGGTGTGTTGGAGGCAGATGTCCCAGATCTACTACAGCAGGAGGTAGGTGCAGGCATGAACTTGGTCATTCCTGGGTTGTCTGGATGGGTGGAGCACCAACCAGGCCCTGTAGCACATAATTCAGCATGCCAGAAGGGTGTCACCAAAGGATGGTGCCCTACCCTGGAGTCTTGAGTCTTCCCAGACCCCAAAACGAGCTGTGCTGACCTCTGTATGTGAGCTCTGGGTGGTGGGTGGTGGAGGGGTTGCCAGGGAACTCCTGAGACCTCACCTGGAGCTCTGGGTTCAGCTCTGGGGTCCCCAGTGTGAGGAGGACATGGACCTGGGGGAGCAGGGCCAGAGGAGGCCACGAAGATCATCAAGGGCTGGAGCAGCTCTGCTGGCGGCGGCCAGTCTGGGAGAGTTGGGGGTGTTCAGCCTGGAGAAGAGAAGGCTCCAGGGAGACCTTCTGGTGGCCTTTCCATCTTTAAAGGGGGCTAGAAGAAAGGTGAAGAAGACTCTGTAGCAGGGCCTGTAGTGACAGGAGTTGGTTTTAAACTGTCCTGTGCTGGGCAAGTGGTCAGCAGAAGCAGCAGATGAGGGACAAGGGAGGAATTTGGGAAGATGCAGGTAGGGAGATGCTGGACAGAGAAGTTGTGGATGCTCCATTCCTGGAGACATTCAAGGCCAAGGTTGGAGGAGGCTCTGAGTAATGAGATCTTGTTGATGAGGTCTTTGCTCATGGAAGAGGGGGTTGGAACTAGATGATCTTGAAGGTCCTTTCCAACCCAAAGTGTTCTATGGCTCTGTGCTCTCAGAGGCCAAGACAAAGCCTGAAACTTGTTAATGAGCAGAAAGGTCATTAATGGTGCTTGAAACTCTAAAAAAAACACTAATAGAACTGATGGTTTTGGATGGAACCCAGGCTCTGGCTGTTCTTAGCTCCTGAAGGACATCTCCTCTCCCTGGACTGCTGCTCTGTCTCAGTCCTGGGCAGTGTTTTGGGCAAGGAGAATCCTTCTCTGCTCCACTATGGGCTTCTTTGTTCTCTCACTCCTCCCAGCACAGCAGACTCCTGGAGCTGGGGGTTGCTGTGGCCTCTCTACCACCCCCAGCTCCTCCAGTGGCTGCCAACCACACAAGTTGGCACCAACACCCTGCTCCAGGTGGTTTCTTCCAGAAGATACTTCCCCCAGCAATGTCCCAAGGGTTGTTGGCTTTGTGGTGGGCTCTGCAGAGAGACAGAGATTGTGATGGTTCTTTTTGAAGCCTGAAGCCACCTGATTTTTCCCTGTATGAAGTGCAACTGCCTTTGAGCTCCTCATATGTTGATATCTGAAGGTTTTTGGAAGACTTCAGGGTGTTGAGGTGAAGTAGCAGAGACAGAAAGTACCAGTAAACAGAGATGTTTATTTTCAAACTGTTCTTTAAGATACAAACCCTGGGTCTGCTGTTTTGTTCTGCTTTCTCAAGCTCTTTGTTGAGAAGCTCCTTGGACCAGCCTCAACGTGCTTCTTCTCCTGTGGAAACTGGTGGATCCTTTGGGGCTGAATTCCACCCAATTCTTTTATGCTCCACCTTAACCTTTGCCACCTCCTTCACCTTTTCCTTTGACCTTCAGCATCTTCCCCCCTCCACATCCTACCCTGAGGTCCACACATCTCCTGTTTCTCCCCTCCAAAAGCAGCTGGTTTGCCTCCTGCAGTCCAAGTACTCCACTTGTAGGTGCCACCTCCATTGGCACATCCTTGGGGCCAACCTCTTGCCCTTCCCTTGCCACAAACCAGCCACATCTTCATCTCCTGGTGCTCTGTTTCTGCTGGATCTAGACAGCATGTCTGTGGATCTTACCTGCCCTTCAGAGTGCAACCTCTTGCCTTTCCCTTGCCACAAACCAACCACATCTTCATCTCCTTGCTCCCTGGTGCTCCATTTCTGCTGGATCTAGGCAGCATATCTGTGGATCTTACCTGCCCTTCAGAG